>NW_009730258.1:0-26212 GCF_000703405.1 Apaloderma vittatum
CTATGATTCTATGATTCTATGATTAATCATATAGGACAAGCAGGAAGGGGGAAATCAACCAAGCACTGCGAAAAAACCCCACAGTCACATGCAGAAAGACACTGCATCTGTATGCATAAACTATCTGCAGAAGCTTAAAAACCTTCTGAAATAGCAAAGCTATATATTTACTAGTAATATGACTTCTGTTAAGCTAAGCAATTTTAAAGGAGGGCTTCTTACTAATCACAGAATCATAGAATATCTTAGGTTGGAAGGGACCTTAGAGATCATCTAATCCAACCTCCCTGCCATGGGCAGGGGCACCCTTAACTAGACCAGGTTGCTCAAGGCCTCATCTAACCTGACCTTGAACATCTCCAGGGAGAGGGCATCCACAGTCTCTCTGGGCAATCTATTCCAGAGTCTTGCCACCCTCATACTGAAGAATTTCTTCCTAAGATCCAAACTAAATCTATTCTCATTCAATTTAAATCCATTTCCTCTTGTCCTATTGCTGGACATTCTTTTAAAAAGTCCCTCTCCAGCCTTCTTGTACGTTTGCTTCAGGTATTGGAAGGCAGTTATAAGGTCCCCCCTCTTCTCCAGGCTGAACAATACCAACTCCCTCAGCCTATCCTCATAGCAGAGGTGTTCCAGCCCCTGGATCATCTTTGTGGCCCTCCTCTGAACTTGTTCCAACAGATCCATATCCAATTTACAGTGAGGACACCAGAACTGGATGCAGTATTCGAGGTGGACTCTTACAAGAGCAGTGTAAAGGGGGACAATCTCCTCTCTTTATCTATAGGCCACACTCCTCTTAGTGCATAAGATTTTAAATGCATAAGTATCTCAGTTAATTTGAGAAATTATTTTTACTAGAACTGTTGTTTCTATACTGCAAAAACATCAGCAGCATTTAAGAAAAAAATCCAAGTGAAAGAAGTATCTTAACAAATTTGGGAGGCTTTGTTTAACAACTTTTAGCTTCTGAGAAACCATTAGGAACATGCTTCCAACAAACGGGTAAAATGTTAAAGGCAAATGCTGACACAGCTGAAAAAACTGTTGTAGTAAAAATCAATTTTCATTTATGCAGTTTAAATATGACAGACTGAGTCAATAGAGGCATTTAGCCCACCAGACACAACAAGTTGGATTTTAATAGGGAAACAGAAATTCTTTGAAACAGAATTTCCATATATCAAATAGGATCATTATAGCACCTTTCACTTCCTTCAAGGCAAGTACTAAGACATGTTCCCAAAAAGTAGCATGTGTCCTGCATTTTAAACACCATTTTTCTCCACACCTATGCAGTCACAAAACAGTTTTGTAGAAAGGTACTCTGACTTAATCCCTTGAAACATGTAGAATTGAATATTCATCAGGAGAGATCACAGTCATTCTTTCTTTCTTTAAGTATCCTACCCACTAGAATGGTATTAACCTCCAGTCTCCTTTCACAAAAAGGATAGGAGAGAAAATTAATTTCCTTTGGATAAAAAATAAAAATAGAAGAATCCTTCCTGGAGTCTCTTACAGCTTGATGAGTGTGATACATCTTTTACAAACTAACAAATGCCTATTAAATACTGTCATTAAGGATCAAATAGAATCACAGTTGCTAGTTCCTGTGAATGTGTTCAGATGAGTGATTCCTTGAATACTTCCCTCTGATTCTGTGATAGGGAGCATCTGTCAGGACTAACCTGATTGGGTGCCACAATGCAGTCAGAATAAAAGTTCTTTCCTGCAATCTAGGTCCTATTTCAAACATGTACACCTCCCTATACTTAGTATTAGGCAACCACAGCATTTATATAGTTAGAGTCTGGTTTTTACTACAAATGACTAAATAAATAACAATCAATCACTCAAATGGAGTATTTTTTCTCTGGAGTTACTGAACATGGAGCCTGCATGCACAACTTCAACACCTGTAACCATTATTTACCAGTAAAACAAATATTTTGATTTTGCGTGGCTTTGCTTTTAGAATTTTACCACTGCATTACAGAATTCCAATTGAGCTTCATGACCCTAACAGTTTTATATTCTTTCTACAAAATAAGTGTTTCAAAAGAAGGAAAGAGAATCCCATTATTTGCTCTGTATCCGAAGCAAGATGTAAAATGGCGTTTGATCCTCTTTTCTGATGATAGCACAAGAGACTCTGACTTGTTTCCTCAGCACATGTTCAAACCAGTAGATTACTAGATAAAAGCCAGGCAGATACACCACGAAAGAGAAGCCAATAGCATACAAGAAGTTAAAATAATTTGTTAATTTATATTAGGTGTGATTTTTGCTGTAGTCTTCCCATGTTCCTGAAACTGAATGAAACATAACCAGCCTACTCAAATCAGAGCATACAACAGGAAAACAGAAAATTATTTAAGAGCTTTCAGGTTAAATCAGAAAATTAGGTGGGATTTTTTTTGTTTATTTGGCAGAGTGGAGAAGAAATACCATTTTTGAGCAGTTAGATGCCAGTTTTCACCTTGCTGTACTAAAAAAGAAGTGTGAAATAGTGAAAGCAAATAGACTCAAAATCACATAAGTACATTTTGAGTCATTATGCCAATGCAGTAAGCATAATAATATAGTAATCATTTGTAGATACATAACAACAACAGTAAAATTCACAGTTTCATTGCGAGACTTATTTTGCTCCATATCTTACCTTAGCTTCCTTATTTTAGGCCAACCAAGCCTGCTGCCAGGTAGCCCAGCTGCTTGAGCACCAAACACATGGAATTTGCCTTCTAGAAAAAGGGCAGAATACACCAGTAATCTCATTTTTCTGGCTTCAGAAGGAAACTACTCTTTAACTTACAGAACACTTCTTAAGAAACAAGCAACTTCTTAGAAACAAGCATCTTTACTTGAAGGTGAACACCTTTTACAGTGAAGACTGCCAGGTGGTAGAGAGGCCACTAAAACCTCCTGGTTTTGTGTTTTTTTTTTCCTCAGAACAGGACCAGCTGCTCATGTGAGGGTGTAAACTACCCCTACTCTCCATTACATTTTTACACATAAGTTTTAAAGTAAATTTCAATTCAGCAAGCAATTAAAGCATAGATCATCCAAAAAAACTCACAAAAAACCAACCAAACAAACAAAAACAAAAAAAAAACCACCAAACCCCAACAAAACACCAAAACAGAACAACCAAGCAAACACAAAGCAAACTCAAATGAGAGTTATCTGAAATAGGGTTACCATGAAAAGTACTCTCTTTGCAAACTTAGCTACAGTCACTAATATTACAAAGCTACATAGGTATAGAAATTAAAGTTATGTGCTGTGTTGGATAGATAGTTTCTCCAGTTTCTCTCAGAAAATTCTTAGGTTGGAGATAAAAAAAAAATATAGTAGCTAGAAAACTATTAGAGTATCTTGAATGTTTGAAGTTATCTTAAATGAGTAATCAGATTATTCTGAGAGACAATGAAAGTACACAGATTATATTTCAGATCATTTAAGGAAAAAATAGAGAATAATCTCTAAAATTCTCTAAATTAAAGAAGAAACTTTAGTTTATTTTCAATGAGTTAGACTTTTAAGCCATTTAGTTATTTTTAATTACAAAATCCTGTACAGGTGCCTAAATGGCACACTAGATTATATTTGAAAATATCACATCATATATTAGTCCCGTAGGACCAGGATTTAACATTTCTGCCATTTGACTTCACTATTAAAACATGTACTGATGTGTAGTAACTGAAATACATCTTAACAGAAGTAACAGGGAAGACTTGCCTGATTTAATATGAACATACGGAGGAAAAATTAAAGAATGATTTCATTATACAAACCTTTCAGACAGAAATCAAGTTTCTTTTCTGACTAGCAGCAAAAGAAAAAACAAAACAAACCACAGATAATTACTGAAGTTAAAAAAAAAAAGAAAAAGCCTTTAATTAACTAAAATTGTTGAAGATTTACATTATATCTTTTGGCAATTATCTTCTAATTTTAATGCTATTCAGTAGAGCATTTGAACAGCATAATCATTTGCCATTTACTGAGCTGTTTTTTTAGCTCTGTAATAGCAAAGCAAAAGCGTAGGTTTCAAGAAACAGAACAAATGACAGGCATGTGACATGTAATTTTTGATGGCACGAGCTATACTGTATTTGAAGATGTTCATTATGCATGTAAAAGATTTGACATCACTACCAATGATAAGAAAGAATCTAAATGATTTGGCTCATGGTTCAACACTGAACAGACACATTAAGAGAATTTACATAGTTAGCTCATAACCTGATAACCATAATCTTGCAGAGAGCTAATAGTGTCCCAGGAAAGACACCAATCTGAATTCAATGAAAATGAGAGCAAGGTTGAATCCTGCTTTACCATTTGTGGAAAGAATGCTTTATGCTTCTGTGGTGGGTTAACACCCATGGGCAAGTAAGCACCCTGCAGCCTCTTGCTCAGTTCTCCTCCTCAGCTGGGGGAATGGGGGCAGAGGAAAGGAAGAATAAAAGCAAGAAAACCTCTGCATCAAGGTAAAGTAAAATAAAAATAACATTTGTTTAATAAGTGAAGGCTAAGTGGAAGAGAGAAGAAAACAAAATAGGACAAGCGATGCCAAGGCAATCACTCCCCACTTTCCATGGACAGACTGACGCCCAGCTATCTTCTGAGCAAAAGATGGCTTATCCTCTTAAAATGCCCTCTTTTCCCTTCTATTACCGAGCATGATGCTGTATGGTACGAAGTTCTTCTCTGGTTAGCTCAAGTCAGCTGCTTGGTTGTCTCCCCTCCAACCTATTACGCACTACCCCCCAATCAATTCACTGCAGGGACACAGTGAGAAGCAGAGAAGGCTTTGATGCTGTGCAAACACTGCTCAGCAAAAGCTAAAATACTGGTGCATTATCAGTATAGTTCTGGTCAAAAATCTAAAACACAGCTTTGTATGATCTGCTATAAAGAAAATGAATGCTATCCAAACCAAAACCAATACAAGTTCAGAATATTTCAAAAAAGGTAGGTGGTAGCAGGCTGGCTTTCCCCCTAGCCCAAGTTTAAAAAAAGGATGCTGTTAAATCCTTTGAGTAACTAGATGTAAACACAAAACATCCACACTCTTGATGAAATCCAATTTACAAAACTGAGTAGAAAAAAGAGTGAAACTGTCTTGTTGTCCCATCTCAGTTGTCTAAGGATATTCCAAAACAATGTTGTTAACAACTTTTCTTTGATATTAATCTCAGCTCTGTCAAATTTGAATCCATGGCTGATGTGTTTGCATATGCACTAGGCCTCTCTTACAGGTAAGAGTTAGCAGTTACAGTCTAAAAAGCAATGAAAATGGAGCAGCTTCTTCAACTAACTGATCTATATCTGACAGTGTTGTGCTTCTAGTCCCTTTCTGGGCAAAGTCCAATGCATTAGTTTACAATGCCTTTGATGAATTTAGCTAATACGGTGGAATTTGCACTTCAATAGAACAGAAGCTGAAGCACAGTCAACTACCCAATCTCAAGTGGGACCTGTGACTGCAGCTTTTTGCTCTGTAAGTAGCAGGAATAGATCCTTCACTTACTTGCATCCACGTGACAAATGTCTGGTAGTGTTTTGAGCTACCCTAAATGAGTGCGTTTACTGTCTAGCTAGTCGACTTGTAGCACAGACATTGCTGCATTGAACAACTAAGACATGTCATGAGACCTGAGGAGAGTTCAGAGTGTTCTGTAATATTCTTTATGATCCACTTCTAAGTAAACTGCTGGGCAAGTAAATAATTGAGTAGTTATTACAGTTTTGAAGGTCTGGTATGTTGACCTTAGCTGGACACCAGGTGCCTGCCAAAGCTGCTCTAACACTCCCCTTTCTCAGCTGGACAAGGGAGAGAAAACATAATGAACAACTCGTGGGTCGATATAAGGACAGGGAGAGATCCCTCAGCAATTACTGTCACAGGCAAGACAGACTTAACCTGGGGAAATGAGCTTAATTTATTACCAATCAAATCACAGTAGGATAATGAGAAATAAAAACAAAGTCTTAAATCACCTTCCCCCCCACCTCTCTTTTCTTCCTGAGCTTAACTATACTCCTGGCAGGTGCAGGATGCTGGGGAGTGGGAGTTGTGGTCAGTTCATCTCATGTTGTCCACCGCTCAGGGAGAGGACTCCCAACATTCTTCCCCTTCTCAGGTGTGGGATCCCTCTCACAGGCTGCAGTTCTTCATGAACTGCTCCAATATGGGTGCTTTCTATGAGTGCAGTCCTTCAGAAACAAATGGAATCACAAGTCCTGATAGCAAACCTGCTCCAGAATGAGCTTCTCTCTCCATGGGTCCACAGGTACGGCCAGGAGCCTGCTCCAGCACAGGCTTCCCACAGGGTCACAGCCTCCTTCAGGCATCTACAGTATCTAGTGTGGAGTCTTCCACAGGCTGCAGGTGGACATCTGCTCCACTGTTAACCTCCATCGGCTGAAGGGGAACAATTCGTCTTACCATGGTCTCTACCATGGGAATCTCTGCTCTGCTGTCTGGAGCACCTCCTCCCCCTCCTTCTTCACTGACCTAGGTGCCTGCAGAGTTGTTTCTGTCACATATTCTCACTCTCCTCTACCAGCTGCAATTGCTGTGACACAGCTTTTATTTTTTTCCCTTCCTACATACACTGTCACAGAGGCCCTACCACAGTAGCTGATGGGCTCAGCCTTGGCCAGCAGTGGGTCCATCTTGGAGACGGCTGGCATTGGCTCCACTGGCCTTGCATGAACATCATGTTTGTGATGACCTTAGCATGAAGGGCAAAAGAATCTGCTTTTTTAACATGATTAAGTCCTTTATTACTGTTTCTCTTTCCTTTTCATTGGTAAAATCTTAATTGTTAAATTCTGGAGGGCACAGAAGTAATTTGTTTCAGTGTTGAGAGAACAATTTCCTTGTATTCTTTTTAATTACACAGTAGTCATTACTGTTTTGCTTAAAAGCTTTCATAACTGAGATTATTGTGGTGAGAAGGAACACATTATTACTAAAACTTCTTACTCAGTGTATGTTTGAAGAGAGTCATGTAATGTTGGTATATCTTTTTATACAGTTCATATGCATGTCCACATATTTTCTTCCTTTTAAAATTATTTTTTTTATTTTAAATAATCTCTTCTCAATATATGGCATAGATGACATTGAGGATTGTTTTATTTAATTTGATTGTGGTTTACTTTATTTTGTTTTATTATTTTGTTTATGAAGTTTTCTTGAAAGCTGGAGACTCTCCATAAAAGTATCTACATTATTTTGTACCTAAGCTTACAGCTGTTACAGTTTTGTTGATATTCATAATTTATACAATTAAAGCATGGGCAAGACAAAATCTCTTCTTTTAGATGGGAAATGAACAGGCCTTAATTCTATTAGAAAAAGCCATTACTACCTCTGCTGCTGCTGAACAAGAGAACTTGTAAGTCTGTGACAGCAAGAAAAGTAAATTGCAAGAACAAAGACTAAAGTAGAAAATGATAACAGCTGCCAAATCTGATAGCCGAATAGTATTGAGACTGCTGCAGCTCCATGTTTCCACATCTAGCCAGTAGGCATGTATGGACACATACACGTGATACTCACATGCACGTGCTCACAACAGGCCACATGCATCAACACAGAAAATGGAGCACTCCCACCAACAGTTCAAATGACCTCACCCTATTCCCCAATCCAGCTGGCCAAACCAGTTAGTGAGTGAGGATGGAACTATGTGTACATATGTGAGGGACTGGTAAATGAATGTCTCAAACAGTCTGGAACCTAAACAGGATGCAGGCGCCTGCCTGGTGCCCGTCCATGTTGGTACAGGGGTGACTCAGCACCTCCCTGAGCCCACTGCCCAGTCCCTGCACCTCTGGAGGTGTGGAGGCAGGCAGGGCTGGCAGCCGTGGCTGCAAGAAGCTGGGATAGGGAGAGGTGGCTCCTCTCAGAAGTCCCCGCCATTCCCCAGGCACGAGCAAACAACACGATGTGGTGGGAACTTGACTGTACAAAAGGCAAGAACTCTGGGTGGTTGCGTGCTTTTTACTCGCCCAAGAATGTTGATGCATGTGCCATGGTCGTGGTCATGGTGGAATCCAAGGGTGGTGATCTTTCTTTTCCTGTTATTTTTCTTTCTCTCTCTTTCTAGTCTTAACAAAAGGCTGTCTTTGTCAAGGCATTTGCTTGCTAGTGGCTCTTTGTTGTGAGGTGTGTTGATTGTGCTAAGTGGAGGATTGAAACACATGGTTGTTAGTCCTTTGCTGATTGATAAATAAAACTGATGTTAGGATCTTTGGTGTGGTTTACCTTAATAGTGGCCTGGGAATAGGTGAACCTGAGTCATGGTCCTGCAAACTTGTGAGGTGACAATGTATAGCTACTGAAGCATGTCCAAAGAAGAGCAATGAAGCTGACAAAGGGTCTAGAGCACAAAACTGAGGAGGAGAAACTGAGGCAACTGGGACTATTTATTCTGCAGAAAAGGAGGCTGAGGAGAGACCTTATTGGTCTCTACAACTACCTGAAAGGAGGTTGTAGCGAGGTGGGTCTTGGTCTCTTTTCCCAAGTGACAAGTGGTAGGGTGAGAGGAAATGGCCTTAAGCTGGG
Organism: Apaloderma vittatum; assembly: GCF_000703405.1. Lineage (NCBI taxonomy): Eukaryota > Metazoa > Chordata > Aves > Trogoniformes > Trogonidae > Apaloderma > Apaloderma vittatum. Next base: position 8,597 of record NW_009730258.1, read on the forward strand.
CTAGGGGAAATTTGGAAAAATTTCTTCACTGAGAGGGTTGTTAAGCAATGGAACAGACTGTTTAGGGAAGTGGTTGAGTCACCATCCTTCTATGTATTTAAAGGACATGTAGATGTTGTTCTTAATGACACACATTATTTGTATTGCTAGGTTAACAGTTGGACTTAATGATCTTAAAGGTCTTTTCCTACCCAAAAAATTCTATCATATATACAAAATGGTTCCCTCCAGAAGCTGGTCTTAGATATTCAGTCTATTCAGCAGCCAGATGCATAAGCCACTGAGGCCTGCAAGCCCACTCTAGCTGTTGGTTCTCAGACGTATGTTCATCACTCTCCCTATCATCTGTGATCTTCGCTCTGCTTGCTGGCACTTAGACCTCCTATGCACACATATACACACACATAAAATAGTCCTTCATCCAGGAAAATAGAAATGGATTTCACCTGAAAGGCAGGAGAGACTTTGGTGACAAGATGGAGGACACATATAAGTGACTGTACATACCAGTTATCTGTTTACATATAGTCAGACTCTTTCTCATTCTGTACATCTACTTTCTCAACTTGTTTTCTCTCAAACCATGTTGATCTGTTCTTTTCCCTGCTTTTGATTCCTCCCCTAAACATCTCATAACAAGTCTTGAACGGTTCCTGTAGTAGGAAAGGATTGATTTGACAAACATTGAGGCTAATGATTATTTGAAATTTATTGATGATATGAGATATACAGAGTTAAGTTTTAGCAGAACTTTAATCATTAACCAGTGGTAGAATAGGTTTTAGTGACTTGATTACAGACTTTTTATATGACAAGACTCACGAGTTTAGAGCAAATATTCATAACACATCATTGACATTCATCAATGGGTGATAGCTGAGACTTGAAGAAGATGACTTGTGATGATTTGCCCTCTCTCACGAGACAGTCTGCAGAGTTTGGTACTTGAGAGGTTTCCCAACTCAAGAGAGACACTAGTCACAGCCCACTGTGATCCAAGAGAGCTCAGAGGGTCTCCCTTAGGATCGCTCATTACAGGATCCAAGATAACTGACTTTTGTCAAGTACTTTCTATACCAACCCCTCTCTGGTTTCAAAATATTCTGATATTTCCCACCAATTGCACATGCCCATGTTATTGCCATGTTTGGGGGTGCTGGTGTTATTTCCTTTGAAATACACCCTGAACACAAGGTACAAGGAGTTCTGGGCTGTCAGGAGGTGATGGATTGTCATTGCTATTCCAGTACAGTAGAGGAGGACAGAGCCAGGCACATCAAGGTGGTGCCTTCATGCTCTGGCAATCTCCATCTTTCAAACCACGATCTGCATTCCTCCCAGGTTGGTTTGCCCTCTGCAGAGAAGAAATGACACCTGGTACCTTCTCACAAGAAAAGGGAAAAGGTGGACTGGAATTGCACCACCACAGTCCCAAAATTCTCTTCCCTTCTTTGCATAACGATTCCCACAGCCTTGTGGGCAGTTACCTGTAATACCCTTTCCTTGACCCGTTGTGAAGTATGTTACTCCTGAGCCATGGAACTGATGCCTCCCCTCTGATAACTCTGATAAAATGGAGGCAGGGCCTCCATTTTACTTGAGTTATTTGGTTTCTTCCATACATCACTCTTGTTCTGAGTTCCTTCATGGGTTTGGAGATGAGTCTTTAATGACATAATCAAACAGAAGTAGCTAAGTAAAAGTGAATTACAGTGAGGATGACAGACCATGGGGTGAGATACCAAAACATTTTACTGACCATTCATAATATGTATGTGTCACACTAAGGTAGAACTGGCTATTAATATATACTTAAATTTGACCTTAGTATCTAAACATATAGCTGATAATAGCCATTTGAACTGTACGAAAATGATAAACAAAATAAAGTTTGATTCTCATCTTTCTTCAGCTTTATTGAGGTCCTCATTGAAGAAGAAGTCTTAGAAGATCACAAGACATTTTTATCTAGTAACTGACTCTGTAGTCTCTATGTTATTGTTTTGGGTTTTTTTCATTTATCTTCATGCCAATATCTAAGTGCTCTCAAGTGTATCACGAGACTATCCATGCTTATGCAAATGAATTAAGATAATTCTAGTTATTTTAGCATGTGGAAAACTTCCACACAGTGAATGAGTCTGCTTTGTATTTTTTAATGTGATTTAAGGACTTGATATCTAAACATGTGGATACGCTGTTCCTGAAAGTTCACCACTGAAGGAAGTAATTGCAATTATAATATCAAAGGGAAGAAAGAATCTGCGCTTGCTAAAAGAGACAGGTGTGAAATCAACTGGTAGAAAGACTGTCAGTGACAAGTGATATTTCCCTATGGAAGAATTATACATACATAGACTTATGTCAGAATCATTGGGATGGCATTAACAATTTCTGTAAAAATATCTAGTTTGTTATACTGGGAAAGATGGAGCCAAAATACTAGCATCTCACCTTCTGCATCTTAAATCATTTCAAGAAGTAGTGATCCATTCTGTTCAAAGAATTTCCTAGCTGTGCAAAATTTGGAATTTCCAGTATGACTTGTTCCTGTCATTTACAAATGAAATGCCTTTTCAAACCTTCCTCGCTTCTGTCATGCTGAATAGTCTGGCTGTCACTCTTGGCCTGGATTACATTGTTGAAAGCAAATCTGTGTCACTGACCTTACCAGTAAGGTTGAGCATGCCACAGAATGTCATCCCAGGGGACACCATTTAGAAGTTCACTGTGAGACTTGTTGTCACCAACACACTAACTATGAGGTACTGATGAGAAATTGTCAAAATTAATGAATGTTGAAATATGTTCCAAGAGATATTTTGTACTGAGGACTGCAAAGAGGGTTAACAGATAAGCAAGCCCACTAATTCTACCGCATGCATGTAATTACAAAAGAAATCATTTCAGAAAGGGGATGGAATGTTTTTGACTTTCAGTTTTGGAAAGCTCATTTCCAGCATCTAGCAACTCCAATGAAAGGCTTGGAAGAGTACTGAGTTGTTAGGAAAAGCAGGCCATAATTGTACATAGCTAAATAATGTCTTAGGAACATAACCTGAATTATCTATTTTAGATTTATAAATTTCTCTTTCATATTAAATCAGAAAAAACATTTTGCTAAATAAGGGCTCTCTTGAGATTGTTCCATGAGTAAGAAAATTCGAAGTAAGTCCAGTATTATCAATTATTATTATTAAAAACTTAAGAGAATAATGGTTTTTTATGTTTCAAATGAGAAAATTTTGGAACGGGGAGTATATTGCATACAAATGAATCAGCATTAAAATCCGAAGTAGAATTTGGAGAGAGAACAGAACATTAAGACCTTCATCTGTGGTAATGCAGAGAAGAGATTAAAAGGTATCATAAAACAAAATTTGGTCTAAATTGCATAAGGTCTTGAAGTAGATGAAGATCTTGTATCTAATGCACTGTGGAAGAGGACATCGGTACCTGGACTCTTTATTGACGTGTAACGGAAGAAATGAGACATGAGAAAGATAATTTTAGCAGCTGTGATTTGAATAGATTAAAGAGCTAAGATCAGCATCAGAGAGACTAAAGGAGAAGTTGCAGTAATCAAGGTAAAAGTTAATCTGCTACTCAAGTAACTAGCAACGTTAAATGGAACTAAATCTCTCAGTAAATTTTTCAGCATTTAAGAGTGAAGCTTTTACTGTGGCTTATCTTTAAGGACACTTATTCACGGCCATTACTTATGATTCTTGGGGCTATAGGAGTAAGGAATTAATACTAATCAACATATAATTGATTTACTCTATCTTTATCTTGTAAAGGGGACATAAGCACAGTAAAAATAGAATTTGCCAGAGTTAATGTCACTGCAGGACAAACTTAAAAAATTAGAATATTTCCATATGACAAAATGACTATGTGATTACAGTGCATGTTGATTTGCAAGTACCAGCTTGATTTCACTTATGCAAGTACCATAACTATCAATTAAGATATCAGTTTAAGTTTCTGCTAACAACCCCAAAGTAGAGCTGCTTGACCATTATAAAGACCTCACTACTGTATTCATGCTGCTTCTTTATTATCCCACTTAAACTCACATAGCCTTGCACTTTTTTGGAATCATGCTGAAGAAACGTTCAGTGCATTTTATTGAATAACATTCTTTTTCAGTCAAAGAATCACTGACTGGAGTCACAGTCTCGTTGTACCAGTGACACATGCAGAAAGTGCACTGGGATAACACACTGACCTACACTGGCTGAAAGACATTGGCAAAAGGGAGGACTCTCCTCCTGTGTGCGCACTGCAGCTGAGCTCCATGTCTGCCCAGCTCCTCCTTACTGCATGGCTGGAAGAGGCCTCAGTAAAAGGCTAAATCCCTTTAGACCAAGCTGCCTAGCAGCAGCTTTAACACAGTTACAGAAAGAACACAGTATTTATAGCTAATACATTTGTAACACGCTTGGCTCTAACAAAATCTATAACACACTTGCATCTATAACACACTTGGTTCTAACAAAATCTTTCTTTGTAGTCAGTGTGGCATAAATACTAAAATACAGTTTTCCTTTTCTAAGTTGTTTTCTTGTATTTAATAAATCAGATGACAGATTTATCCATAAAATTATTTTTCTCTGTTTAAAAGCACAATAAGCCAAACCTTGTTTTTAATATTCTGAGAAGGCTGGATCTTAGTAGGAGGGAGGATTTGTGTTGTGAACAGCATTTAATTGCACTAAATTAGATAAGACTCAGGTTAGATACCAGCTGACAGAACACAGGGAAACATGTCTTCCTATAATCTTTTTTTACTGCAGTTTTCTTTTAGGTAGGGCATTTGTTTGGGCAGTACCTTTGGAACCTGAAATCTAACACAATATCAAATATTTTACTGGCAGCATGATACTAATGGAGATGAAAAAGCATATTTGTACAAGTATAGAAAGTCTTTCTAACATGAGGCTCAAGCAGAAATAAAGTAGCTTTATAATGCTATCTGTAAAGCCTCTTCACTTGTGAATAAAACTATGTCAGTCAGGGATCACCTCTCTTGCCCCTCTTAACTGCATAAAGCTAAAACCAGACTTCTCGGCAGGTGCTGATATAGCAGTAGCAGTCATCTGTCCCTTTTTCTCTGGCTGGAGCTTACCCTTTTCCACAGCTCAGCTGGTAAAGTGTTTCTGGCAAATTCTGTCTAATCCACATTCAGAGAAAAGCCAGTCAAGTTTCTAAACGATATGGAAAAACACACTAGACTGCTTATAGCAGAGACTATCACAGAGTCTGCTACCAACAAATTAACAACTGAGCTTAAACACTGTGTATGTATGTCTCAGCTAGCTTGTCTCATAAGCAGTCCTGAGACATCTACAACTTGGTTGGCCATTCTGAGTAGCATGGACTCCAGCACAGAGAGGATTAGGAGCAACAACCAGCAGCACAGCTAGATGTGAGGGCGGTGTCTGTCCTTAGCCTCAAGCCAACTGTTTAAATTGCTTGTGCTTACCTGGCTGATTTTGCCTGAAGAGGATAAGGGATCAATCACAGGAACCACTCTGCTGGAGGTTACCGACCTCCCAGTTCTGCTGGCAATAGGCTAATAATGAGTAGCTGGAGGGCATTACTGTAACAGGGGTCTTCCACCTGCATGCCAATTGTAGCATGATGGCTGTCTACAATCTGTTCAACTGATATAATTAAACCAGCTTTAGGTTGCAATATAGACCTAGGTTAATTAAAGTTGCTTTCTAAGCTGTTCTATATATAAATCTTTAAATTTCCATGATTAAATTTGTATTGTTATTTACCTATAGTTTCTAGGTGAATGTTCCTTTATGTTAGTTTAGCAACGTGAGAAATTTATGTAAAAGCACATAGTACTGTGACCTTTCTACTAAGCTTGATGTTTCTCTATTGCTTATCAATAGTAAGGAAAGGGAATGATAAGGAAGAGGAAAGAGGGAGTGAAGAGGAACACAAGCTGTCATTGCAAGATCCACGTGGCTTTACTCCAGGAAAGTGATTAAAATATCTGTTCTTATATAAGCTAGTTGAAAACCAGACTCAGTAGGAAAAACATACCTAATGACTACAGACAACAGCACAATCAGATGCTTGCTTAAGATACCTTTGTTAAGATTCTGAGACAGGTTACAAACAGTATGCACTTTCACTTGGTGGTGGGCAAACATTTAGTTTGTCATTTCACTGTATAGCTGAGTGATATGTGTCTAGTTAGGTGATAAAAAGTTCATCTCCACGCACACAGGAGAATGGAGGAGCAATGGCATACATGAAAACATAAATTAGACCCTATTGCAGCTATTCCCAGGCCAATCCCTGGAGAGTGAGCAACCTAAAGAAGATCCAGCTTCACTGATATGACAGAGCAAGGAAGAAGAACAACATGCAGGTGAAACCAAGTAAACCAAATGGAGAAATGAACACTCCATACTTGCCCTCTCTGGGCATCTCAGGGGACCCCTAGTCCCAGTGGCAGCTTTGGCAGTCATCAGATAAGTCAAGGGGAGCAGCTTTCTGGTTCATCTTTCAGACTGTGTGAGGTTACTGCCTACAGGGTTGTAAGGCTTGTGATTAGATGCAGAAGAAGAAATTTTGGGAGTTGTAGAAGATAATAGGATGTCTAGGGAAGGATAAAATGAGGGCAAAAGGTGTTTGAGGTGTTTTGGGGAGTAGCAAGCACGAAAAAATAAAATCATAGAATCATTTGGATGGGAAAAGACCTTTAAGATCATTGCAACTTACCGATAACCTAGCAATGCCAGGTTCACCACCAAACCATGTTCCTAAGTGCCATGCCTCCAGCAATGGTGACTCAACCATTTCCCTGAGCAGCCTGGTCCAGTGCTTAACAACCCTTTCAGTGAAGAAATTTTTCCAAATATATCCAATCCAAACCTCCCCAGGCATAACTTGAGGACATTTCCTCTTGTCCTATCACTTGTCACCTGGGAAAACAGACCAACACCTATGTCAATACAATCTCCTTTCAGGTAGTCATATAGAGTGATAAGGTCTCCCCTCAGCCTTCTTTTCTCCAGGCTAAACAAGCCCAGTCCCCTCAGCTGCTCCTCATAAAACTTGTGATCTAGAGGGACAAAGGGATTAGAGAGGCTAGTTGCTTGTACTATGCCGTTCAGTGCACTTGCTTGGCTATACCCTACACACACATCACAGTATGTCCTGTCTTCTTATTAAATTTCATTTAACTATTTCCTTGGGTCAGGGACTTCCTTGTGTATGCATGTATGTGTATGGGAGGTCCAAGTGCTATGACTAGCGTGCCAGAGTCTGTGTGTCTGCATCACCAACAATGATGATGAGTGTGAGGACGTAAACCAGTGTATGGCCACTAGGGAATATCAAGTCATACTAGCTGGTGAGTAGTTGGGACCAGACAAGGGCATGTGTGCATGCATGTATGTGTATATGTATGTGTATGTGTATGTGTCTGAGGCAGCTGGAGAAGCTGGCTACTGGTAGGACCAGTCAACCGCTGAAGAGACTGTGGTCTCTGGAGGTTGACTGGGAAACCTGTTTTTATATATCAATCCATATGTGCACAATGAGGAAGAGGGAGGATCCAGCAGTAGTGTATCTAATACTGCTTGCTGAAATGTGTATTCATAGAATTGAATCATAGAATCATAGAATTGTCAGGGCTGGAAGAGATCTTAAAGGTCATCTAGTTCCAACTCCCCCGCCATGGACAGGAACACCTCCCACTAGACCAGGCTGCCCAGAGCCCCATCCAGCCTGACCTTAAATACTTCAAGGGATGGGGCTTCCACCACCTCTCTGGGCAATCTGTGCCAGTGTCTCACCACCCTCATGGTGAAGAATTTCTTCCTAACGTTCAGTCTGAACCGACCCATCTCTATCTTTAATCCATTCCCTCTAGTCCTACCACTATACAACATCCTAGAAAGTCCCTCACCAGCTTTCTTGTAGGCCCGCTTAAGATACTGGAAGGTCACAATAAGGTCTCCTTGGAGCCTTCTTTTCTCCAGACTGAACAACACCAACTCTCTCAGTCTATTTTCAAAGGAAAGGTGCTCCAGCCCTCTGATCATCCTCGTGGCTCTTCTCTGGACTCATTCCAGCACTTCCATATCTTTCTTGTGCTGTGGGCTCCAGAACTGGATGCAGCACTCCAGGTGGGGTCTCAGGAAAGTGAAGTAGAGGGGGAGAATCATCTCCCTGAACCTGCTGGCCACGCATCTCTTGATGCAGCCCAGGATACAATTGGCTTTCTGGGCTGCAAGTGCACACTGATGGCTCCTGTTGAGCTTTTTGTCCACCAGTACCTCCCAAGTGCTTTTCTTCAGGGCTGCTCTCAAGCCAATCACTGTCCAGCCTATATCAGTGCTTGGGATTGCCATGACCCAGATGGAGGACCTTGCACTTGATCTTGTTGAACTTCATGAGGTTGGCCTGCACCCATCTATCCAGCCTGCTGAGGTCCCTCTGGATGGCATCTCTACCCTCCAGCGTGTTAGTTGCCCCACACAGCTTGGTGTCATCAGCGAACTTGCTGAGGGTGCACTCAACAAACTTGCTGAGGGTGCACTCAACTTGCTGAGGGTGAATTCTTAGTTCTTAACATATATGTGTGCATATATAGGTCTGAATACCAGCAGCTGAAGTGGCATTGTGGCCTTGGAGGAGGACTGGCCAGACATCACCAACTGGGGAGACGGGCATGAAGGGGCAGTAAATGGGTAGATGGAGTGTTTGACCCCAGCTGCTAGAGGGATGAGCATTGCATACTTGCACCTACTCCTACTACTGGATCCTTATCCTGGTCAAACAGAGAATGAAGCTGTTGGTGTTGTTTGTGTTTGCGCAATTGCTGCATGTGCTGACCAGTGTATACAAGTGAATGTGTATCATATACATGTGTTTATGCATGTGCCTGTCAGAAGACATGGTACTGGTTGGACCCAAGAGCATGAAACTGTGGCAGCCTTGCTCTATTGGTGTCAGGTTTGACAACTCCCAAACAATATGTGTAGAAAATGACATTTAGAGTCTTTGAGATTTAGATATTCTAAAAGTGACTTGCATGCATGCCATTTTGAATGTATGTATTAATTTTTGGAGAGGATATGTAATTTTTAATTGTATAAAGTTATGTTATTATGTATATATTTTTTATAAAATATTTTTTGCACAGGGTGTTCTGAAGCACATGGTTAAGCTATATAAGTTGTTAGAGCATTATGTGTCACTATGCTGAAGAAGTAAGCCCAGACATGAGAGATTTTAGTGGCAGCAAAAAGGTGCTCCCAGCAAATGTCATAAAGATTGATAATGCAGAAGGGACTGACAGATAAGGTAGGTATGATACCACTCAAAGTACTACTACCAGCCATACTGCCACTAGAAGGCCCTTCTCCAGTAAGAAGTAGCAACAGTCTTACTTGCCACTCGAAGGAACCCTGTCTTCAGAAGTATCAACACCACAAATGACAATGCTACAGGAAGTTAAGGTACACCTGAAATCATGCAAGGGGTTGAGAAAGTTTTCCTGAATTCTTGATCCAGGTCCAAGTCTCCTTGGCCTATAAACAAACAAGACGAGATCTAATTACGCATTGTGCATATGTGTCTGAGAAAGCATAATAGTATCTCTGTTAAGAAAAAATACTAATTTATAAATACATTTATTAAAGACTGCAATTTCACCTTGAACAGGAGAAAATAAATACACTTGCTTCAATAAGCATTACAATTCTTCTATCGCTCTTAATCAAACAGCTGGCTGAGACTTCTTAATTGTGGGCAATAATTGTATTATTTTAAGGTCAACTATAATGTTATGACATATTAACAGATATGTAACTATGACTTTGTTACATTTTTTTTAGAACCAGCTTTGTACAGAAGACCAAACCTTGAAATATTTAAATGTGATTAGATTGATTTAATATATGATAGTCCCACCTGTGTGTCATTTCTGATGTACATCTGCCACATACAAAATTAAAACATAAGTAACATGATTACAATCAGATTAGTGAGTCTATGCAAGTAAATGAGATTGCAAATCTGTATGAGTGAAAACTGCCCTTCCTAGGGAGACCACTTTGCATCACATTAGCTTAAAATGAATTTTCAACGTTCATGTAAGGTACCAACCGGAATATTCCACCTTTGTAATACTATTGTACAAGTCCAGAAAACCTTCCCTGTGTTGGGGTGTGGCCTACCAGCTATTTCCTGCTGGCACTTTTCAGCTGGTATTTAATTAAAACCTGAATCATTCATGTAGATTGATTATTGATCAAATTGGAAGTAGTAAGCTTTACGGGACAGGGAACTTTTTTTTTCATTGTGCTTGGCATCAGGGCTAAATAGAAGAATCAACAATTTACCGAAGAATCATTGTCTATATACTCTAATAAAGTTATGTATGCTCAAAAAAGCATGAAGCTGCTTGGGACTGCAGAAAAATAAGGAACTCTAAAGTATATATACTAAAAAAAAGATGCTTTCTGATGAAAAAACAACATAAGCCAAAGGAGTACGTTAAGTTTACAGTCCTGGGGAACAGATTGCTTTGAACCTCAGAAAACTTGTTGTTCAAGCATGAACTTGATTGGTTTCAGTTTGAACCTGCCAACTTTCATGTATCTGTACATGTTAAGAGTTTTAGACATCACAGTTCAGTTTAGTTTATATGCTGTGCAAAATGAGTCTAGCTGTGCTCCGGTACCACAGAAATTTGATACTAGTAATCAAAAAGTATAGCTGGATAGAGCCTGAAGACATAACCAGGTGGATGGATGGTGGCCATGCAGTGGATGTGGTCTATCTGGATATCAGCAAGGTATTTGACACCGTCTCCCACAGTATCCTCATAGGTAAACTGAGGAAGTGTGGTCTGGATGACCAGGTAGTGAGGCGGGTCACTAATTGGTTGAAGGAAAGAAGTCAGAGAGTTGTGGTAAATGGGGCAGAGTTCAGTTGGCAGCCTGTGTCTAGTGGGGTCCCTCAGGGGTCAGTGCTGGGACCAGTGCTTTTCAATATATTCATCAGTGACCTGGATGTGGGATTAGAGAGTGTTGTCAGCACGTTTGCTGATGACACAAAACTGAGAGGAGTGGTTGGCACACCAGAAGGCTGCTGCAGCCATTCAAAGAGACTTAGACAGGCTAGAGGGATGGGCGGGGAGAAATCTTGTGAAGTTCAACAAGGGCAAGTGTAGAGTTTTGCACTTGGGAAAAAAGTTTTGCACTTGGGAAAGAATAATTCCATGTGCCAGTATAGGTTGGGGACCAACCTGCTGGTTTCTCTGTAGGAGAAAGGGACCTGGAGGTTCTAGTGGACAGCAGGATGACCATGAGCCAGCAATGTGCCCTCGTGGCCAAGAAGGCCAATGGCATCCTGGGGTGTATTAGAACAGGAGTAGCTAGTAGGTTGAGAGAGGTCCTCCTGCCCATCTCCTCTGCCCTGGTGAGGCCAGATCTGAAATATTGTGTCCAGTTCTGGGCCCCTCAGCTCAAGAGGGACAGGGAACTGCTTGAGAGAGTCCAGCGCAGAGCCATAAAGATGATGAAGGGAGTGGAACATCTCCGTTATGAGGAAAGGCTGAAGGAGATGGGTCTCTTTAACTTAGAGAAGGCTGAGGGGTGACTTTATTCATGTTTATAAATATGTAAAGGGTGGGTGCCAGGAGGACAGAGCCAGGCTCTTCTAAGTGACGTCCAATGACAGGACAAGGGGCAATGGATACAAGCTGGAACTTAGGAGGTTCCACAGAAACATTAGGAAAGCCTTTTCCCTGTGAGGGTGACAGAGCACTGGCACAGGCTGCCCAGGGAGGGTGTGGAGTCTCCTTCTTTGGAGACATTCAAAACCTGCCTGGACATGTTCCTGTGCAATCTACTGTAGGTGATCCTGCTCTGGCAGGGGGGCTGGACTAGATGATATTTTGAGGCCCCTTCCAACCCCTAACATTCTGTGATTCTGTGATTTCAAACTGGAGTTCAGCTGAATTGAATTCTAATTTCTCTTAAGAGGCAGCAAAAAATGAATCATATTTAAGTTTGGTATTTATCATCCACTGCTTTGATCTCAATGAAACCCCCTGATATTTAAATGGAATAAAGCTTATTCCAGGCTAAGTTGTTTACAATAGGCTTTATTATTATTGTAATGAAAAAGCTTTAAAATTATGACATTTAAAAAATGGATTCTTCATCACTCTAAATCTTTAATCAATATTCACTTGTTTGGAAAGATATGCTCTAGCTCATCTAATATTGCAGGTTTGACAGAGAAATTATTATGGAAGATATTTTTCCTGAATATCTTCAGGAAGCCATCCTAATTTGTGAATTTTAGAAATCACACTCAATTTCTTTGAAGTGGTCAAATCATCAAACCTTCAGAACATTTTGGTCTACTTAAAATAAATATGTTCCTTTTATTTAAGTACTTCTCTGGTGGGGAAAAATTCTATTCAATGTATTTTATGATGGTTTTACAAATTCCACATAGTGTAGGTACTTTAAAGCCATTAAACCCATAAGAGGATTAGAAGTGACCACCATTATAGGCATAAATAATTTTACTTGTTATGTTTTTGTCTTTCTTATTTCAAAAGAATCATTAATTTTAGGTTTGAATAAATATTATTTTATACTGTCACTTTATTAGCAGGTATTTTATTATTGGTTTGACATTATAATATTATTTCTTCCCAAGGCATTCTAATTTATCCAGAACCAAGGACAAATAATATCATAAAGCTGCTTGAAAAAAAAAATTCCTTCACACAAAAGAGATTTTTTTTTCATTTATTAATATGTAGGGAAGGTATAAACAGTAGCTTTGCCTTTTATATATTCCCATACATCTAGAGGAAGAAGGGGACTATGAATGAAAATATGTTCTGTTACTTTTAAATATCTCAGGATCTCTGTGTTATTAAGGTTACTGATCAGAACAGTTTGAATCTTTTATGGGAAAAATCAGTTTTATGAATGTGACGTAAAGGAGAAGGCCAACAGAGAACATAGACCTTGCAAACATCACGAAAAAAGTAAATAAAAAACCTCATAGCTGGTAAACTTAAACGCATACTATATATCTTCAACGATTACTTTTATGTAGATATTTTAAAGCTAGAGTAAGCTAGACAGCCATATACATTTATTTATTTAGATTTTTATAAGTAAGTTCTGTACCTACTCAAATACTACATTAGAGTTTTTTTTGGCAGGGAACATATAGACCCATATCAATGTCTCTAAAATCTGTATAATTCCAAAATAGATTCAGATGGGCCTAGGAATATGGCTTTCTAAAGGGTTCTTTCAATGGCAAAAAAAAAAAAATATCTAATTTAACAACAGTGTCTCTCAAGTGCCTGACCAGCAGGTTTACATCAGGATACTTAGAGTGGCAAGAGAATAACAGTTTGAATAAAAAAATGAAACCAATGTTAAAACAGCCAACTGCTATATTAACTGAAGGTTCAGGATAGTAGTCTCACTTCAGGGTCATATGCACATGATTTACTTGCCATAAATATTTTGTATTTAAGGATTATAATTAATAAGGTCATAAAAACAAGTCAAGCTTGTCTAAGAATCACTTACTGTTTGCTTTTGATATGTAAAGACTGGCAAGATTCTGTTTGTCACTAACAGTGGATTATAATACAAAGGATATTTTTACATGAATCAGTGACATTTTTAATTGGAGATAAAGAAACATTTATAGCAAAATCAGAAGGTGAGATAATGGTGAAAAAAATGTGAAGAAACTTCTGGGGTGGAAGATGTTCAGATGTGGAAATTGTGGGGAAAAGCTAAAAAGTATTGCAAACTTGACTGGTAAAAAAATAATACAGGAAGTAGATGTATTAGAACAATTTTAAAAGACTAAGTGTATTAGTTTAGTTTAACATAGAGATATCTACTATTGTCCTATATGGTGTATGTCAATGACAAACTCCTCCTGTCTTTTCAGTCTTCTAACATTTTATTCAGAATTCCTAGAGAACAGGAATAAAGGGTAAGTCTTGTTGCTACCCCGTCACATGCAATAATTCTGCATCATAACTTACAGAGTTTAAGGACTTCTAAACAATTCCAAATTGCATTATTAGAAAATTAATGTTGATATTAAAAGAACTGCTTACTGAAATTATATGTAATAAGATATGGGTCAAGGTTAAATGAGAAATTATTGCTTCTACAGGTGTGAAATCTTAGGGTAGTTCCAGCAGAGAAAGCCCTTAGGCAAGTAGAATTTAAATTGGATACAGGCGCTTACCTGAAAAAAAGCATTGAAGTTACTGGGTTGCAACATGATGTACAAGTATTGGAATACAGGGTGTCAACTGGAGTTCATTGCTTGATGACAAATTGCCTGGAGCATCTCAGAAAGAAAGTAAAGGAAGCAAAGTTTAAAGGAAGTTTTTGGACTTTGTAGGAAAGAACAATAGGATACTGCAAACTGTTAAGAAAAAGACATTAAAGGAAAGGACATAAGGCACTAACAGTAGTATGAATTTCTGAAGTCACAGAAAGAGTTGGAAGCTAACAGTACTAAGGAAGTTATGGCAAGAAAGTATATCTTCAAAAACGTGATAAGGTTCTTCAGTTTAGCAGTGAATATCTTAGTTCTTTTTCTAAACATACTGGATCATATATTTAGACCTTTTGAGCTTCAAATGGCAGCGGTTCCTTGGTTTTTGCGTGAGTTTATTATGTATTCATAGAATTATAGAATACCAGGTTGGAAGGGACCTCAAGGATCATCTGGTCCAACTTTTCATGGCAAAAGCACGGTCTAGATAAGATGATCCAGTACCCTGACCAGCTGAATCTTAAAAGCATCCAGTGTTGAGGAATCACCATTTCCCTGGGGAGATTATTCCAACATCTGATTGTTCTCATTGTGAAAAATTTTCCTCAGAAAAATCTCCACAGGAGTACCCATTACCACACCTCGTTTCCAGGTGACTCCTTGTAAAAAGGAAGTCTATATCTTCTTTATAGACACCCTTTAAATACAGCAATATTGTACATGTGGAATCACATTAGTTGTGTTATGAGGAATTTATGCTAAATAGTTTCCTTTTAAGCGTGCAAGAGCTTGTCTCCATGCAAAATCAGAACTATCATGAAAAGATGTCTGTATCTTTTCTGAGATTTGCTGGATAGTCTATAAAAAGTTGGACAGAAAAGAGAAGTGAAAGTTGTGTTAAAAAACAGTTATTCAAAAATAGAGGCTGTGTAGCCATCGTTCAAGAATATAAGATTTTCATGGGGTCTCATCATCACAGAACATGTATTTCCCTTGTCTATATCCACCTCACAATTATATTTTTAAAATACAGCAATCTTGTTTAGAGAGTTTATACAGAATCAGAGTCTCCTGGGCCACTAAATCCAGTTCCATGCTAACTGTGCCATACGTATAGCTTTTCTTTTTAAAATTTGATCAAGATCTGTCTTAAAACTGGCTAGCTTTTGAGGTTCTTTCAATTCTTGTATAAGATTCATGTAGAGTTTTTTATTTGTTTAATTCTAGTTTTCAACCTATTATTTTTCTTTCTAGAGATCATTTTCTTCATAGACCCTTGGGATTATGTAGTTTACCTCTTACAAGCAAAGCTGCATTACATTCTGTGGTTTTCTTTAAAGTTTTCTCTGCTTATAGATCTCTTCTACCTTTGTGCTGTCTAGAGCAGATTCATCAGAAAAAAAAAGTTTTAAAGAATAAATTTCTTATGTGAACAGTATACCTGACCAGTTTGTACACAGCTAATTGAAGTAAGTCTTAACTCCACTTCTGGTCTTTTAATCCTTTACATCTCATACTACTGTTCTCTCAAATCCTCAACAGCGATGTATTTAAATAATTAAATCTTGTATTATGTTGGTTTGTAGAAGTTAGATTCCTGTTTTTAAGGAAAAATACTGTGTTTATTGTTAATTGAACTAGTCAGTTCAATTAATATTGTTGATTTGACAGTTAAGATACTAAAATACATTATCCAGCTAACACTTAAAACGAGTCAGTTTTGAACTGCATTTTGGCTTACGGTGCATTGAGTGCCTATGTCTATACAACTAACAACAACAAAGTTCTCAGAACCAGTCAGAACTCAGACATTGCTCCTTGTGATTTCTTTTTTAGTCTCAGTCTTTGCCTCATACACTTCTCACAGCATGCCTAGCATGAGGTTCCTGAGAACTTCAAGTGTAGCTATTGCTTTATGGTCCTGTCATTACCTCTATTTTTACATCTACAGTGCTTTTCTCACCAAAGAAAACACAGAGCCAGAATCAATTTCTTCTCATTCACACCAGTCATGTATTCTGGAGAATAGAATTAAAAATATTTTGTGTCAGAGAAAGAACAAGTGGTCCAGCAACAGGCAAAAATTAATAAATTCAACTTTTTGGTTTAATGTACCAAGAACACGAATTTTGTACTGCCCAAATAAGAACATTATGTCTCTTTACTAAGCTATGTACTATAATAGGAAAGAGTAAAAACACATCTAATCACGTAGCCTGACTCTGACAGTAGACTGGAGTTTGCTAGCTGGTACCTAAGGAAGCGTATAAAAAAAGCAAGTTTGTACGATGATTCCTAGATAGTCTCCTAGATTCTAAGAACTCAAAGTTCAGGGATTTCACAGTTCAGACAAAAATTTGGCAAGTATATACATAAACTTTTATACCTCTTGTACTCTGACAATTCTACTACAGTCACTACTGAAAGAACGATACGTCATCTGATTCATTCTGAGACCAAATCTAAATTTCCTAAGACTTCCCACAAATTTACATGAAACAGCCATTGCATAAAATATAGAACAGTAAATGGAAAAGGGAGAAGAATGAAGATCTTTATTCTTCTTGAGGAGTGTGCTAATAACTAGGCAAGAATTGTTTCCTCTACATTTTATTTCCAGCACAAATAAACTTCATTGGATCATGCTTCATAATAGAATCTAGAAGCAACAGAGCTTTAACTAGAAGGTTGAAGAATGTTCCTCTAACCTCAGAGCACTCTACAGCCAGAGTGCTAAAATGTGGCAAGACACTGAGCTGAACGCCACCAGATTGAAACTCTGATTTTCTGGGGAAAGGGCTTCAAATCAAAGTATGATGAGATATGTGAAGGTATTTTTGAAAAGCATTGATCATTTTCCTTTAAGAAAAAGCTTAGGGTTGTAGTTAAGGGGAGGGTAAAGTATACCCTCAAGTAAAATACCTCTACAGTAAGATTCTAAACTTATGTCTGCTATTAGCTGTTTCATACCAGTTAGCTCTGTGCAGCTATGCACTGAGATCTCCCAGATTCACTTCAGCCTTCACTGAGAATTAGGAAAGATTGACCTTCGTTAGAAGCACTTGATCCATCAGCAGAGAAAGAGCAGGACTTCCAGGAGGTGGTTCCCCGTATTTTAAGACAGATCTCAAAAATATGGGGGATTAAAACATTTTGGAGATGGTTATGTTTCTACTATGCCTCTTGGAAAAAATATTTGTGTTTGATATACCATCTAAAGCTAGATTAAATGAATCCATCTTGGGAGTGCAAGGTCTTCTTACTTAGTGTCGTGGTTTAGAAGACAGGGGA
>NW_009730259.1:0-38229 GCF_000703405.1 Apaloderma vittatum
GCCGCGTTAGGAGGCGGCCTCCAAGGCCCGAGTAGGTCCGTTTCAAACGGGCTGGGTGTGCCTCCGCCGGCGCCCCATCCTCCGGATCCGAGCTTTGCACCGCCCTTGGGCTTTTGGACAGACCCAGCACTTTGCCAGAGTGGCCTCACAGAATGTCAGGGGTTGGGAGAGACCTCAAAAGATCATCTAGCCCAGTCCCCTTCCAGAGCAGGATCACCTACAGTAGGTCACACAGGAACGCGTCCAGGCGGGTTCTGAATGTCTCCAGAGAAGGAGACTCCACAACCTCCCTGGGCAGCCTGAAAAAGGTTTTCCTTATGTTTCAGTTGAACCTCCTGTGCTCGAGCTCGCACCCCTTGTCCTATCATTGGACATCACACCCTGTACATCAGATCTTGCCAGACTCTTTTTCAGTGGAAAAAATGGAAATGTTTGTCTTTGTGCAAGGTTAAATTGTGTTTGGGTTTTTTGTCCTCCTTTGGCTGATGCTCTCTGATTATCTTGTTAGGTTTGAATACGCTCCTGTCCAATTTCGATTTGACAAGGCTTTCTGAGATAACTTTATTTCTTTATAATTGCAGGCTGTTGCACTCCAAAATCCCCAGTTTCATAGTGTATTTTTGGTAATGTAGTTCTCCCTTGTCTTCTTCTGCATGCTATATTTCTGATTTTGTACCTGAAGTGTCTTCCTACTCATTGTGTCAGTTATTAATTAAACTGTTAAATAAAAACTGGTCCCAAGGGATTTCACTGCACATCTTCTTCCAGCCTCTACTTAACCTCCCTAAGACAAACATAAATGCCAGCATAGCACCATATCAAGTATTTAACAATGTCCAGATTGTGTGATCTAATGCCTTCCTCCTTTTCCTAGAAAAAACAGTGTTCTGAAACATGTCTAGTAAGTTTAGCGGAATTTTTCTTTGTGAAGCCAGCATTAGGCTTTAATTAATAATTTTTTTAGAGCTTGTTTTAGAATATTGAGTACTGCTGTGGTAAGCACAGCCTATAAATTTGGATTAATTCTAAATACAGAAAAAGATGCTGGGGCATATCACCTTTTTGTCAGACAAATTGCAAAGGTTTGAATTTTGACTGCAGGGGCAGATCTTTGATATATTACAAATATTAATTACCAGTTATTTTAAAGTAGTAATTTTTATCGTTTGTTAAAGTGGGCTGTTGTATTTAAGGATTTCAGGAGATAACAAAAATAAGTTTTTGAGTATCTAATTTCATATTCTGCCACTAGAAGGAGATACATAAATAAGATCATGCTTAGAGAGCTTATTCAACATTTCTGATAGAGGTTTTTAGTGAGCTTCTAACTTTTAAAACTGTGTGTTAACTATAGCTAGCTGATCTATATAATGTGAGTACAAGTGTAGTAAACCCAGTCTTTTAATAGTTCTTAACTGCAGTTTTCTATTTATTAAGTTATTATACTTGACAATTATATTTTTGCACCAGGTCTTCCTGCCTTTAGATGAAGTTCTTACTTTAAAAAGGTTCTACCTGAATAAAAGAGATTAAACTGTCTGAATATTTAAAAATTGTCAGTGCACAATTGTACAGTGCTTCTGTAATGCTACGTTAGTACCATCGTTCTCCTTTTATAGATGGGAGGAGTTTAAATGACTTGGCTAGAACTACAGAAAGCCCTTACAAGAACAGAAATGTGTGCTGGATCAGCCTGTGTAAGCTGCGGACTGGCATGAACTGCTAACGAAGGGGACAGTACATCTGTTTGCTTTCTTATACCAGCCGAAATGTCATGTAGTATCCTGAGTTATCTCAGTCTTGTGGTTGTCATGAGTCAGGGTGTGCAGTTGGATAATGGGAAATTTTTGGTGCATTGGTACCAAACGTGTTTTAAAAGGGACTGCTTTATTGTCAGGCTAAACTTGCCACGGGTGCTAGTGGTTTGCTTTGGTCTTTCAAATCCTAACAATGGTATTTCAACAATTTATCCCTTAAAAGACATCCTTCTCAGAATCTGCTGGAGAGATTGTACTGCTTGATGAGATAAATATGAAAATATGTGTTTTGAGGACCTAGGGTATGGGTTTCTGAGGCCTCAGCATGAGATAAATATGAAAATACGTGTTTTGAGGATCTAGGGTATGGGTTTCTGAGACCTCAGCTAACAATCCTGTCAGTGCTCAGACAGATTTATGTGTGCATGTTGCCAGACGTGAGTACCTAGGTGGCACTTAGGCCAGTTTGAGTCAGTGAAGACCAAATGGTAAATTTAAAATAAGTGGTCATGTTTGAGATCTACGTGCGTAATGTGTATGCACTAGTTTCAGTAGGTTCGGTTGCATTTTAAGCATGTTAATGCATATTTTGTTTTGGGCTATGTAGTTTGCAAATTTTTCTTGCCGAAGTTCATAGATTAGAGACTTGGACTACCTATTTTAGCAGATAAACATTACTGCGGTTAAGGTACATTACAGGAAAACAGAAGAAGTTCACTGAAACACATAATGAATAGATTTTGGCTTTCTACCTTGTCTCGTTTTTCCATTTTATTTTTATATTCATGCTTGGAGCTCCTTCTCAATCCTTTTGCAAAAGGCAGTCACTGTTTCTCTGTTCCCTTCTGAGCACTTACTTTCTTTGTGAGAACCTGGCAGTAGTCTGTGTGTCTAAAAGGTGAAATGTTTTGTAAAAACACAGAATAATATAGTCTTGGAAGTTCTTTGGTTTTGTCTATCTGTTTAGACTGTGAGTACATCTTGTGTATTGTATAATGAAAAAGCACAGAACTTAGTATTACAAATTAAAGTATATGCCTGCGTGTACACACACATAGTCTATGTGTATATAGTCTGTGTAAAGGTACTATTTGCTAAATAAAGGTACTATTTGCTAAATTCGTTGCCTCAGGAGAAGATTTTAAATTGAAAGTGTAACTAAGATTGATGATGTGACAAAAGGTCCGTATCAGAAGACACTCCTCTATAAACTGTTACCATGTGGAGTGGCTAGATGTAATAATACAGTGTCACAAGGTGCAGAGAGATGCAGAGGAAAGCTTGTAAGAGCCTAGTGTGTATTTCTGGTTCTAGCCAGGGTTACAAAAGGTAAATCACCCTCAGGACAAAGGTAGCTTGCTGACAGTATTAACAGACAGAGGATGATTTTCATTTCCCTGCAGCTACATTGCTGAGCCTCTTCAGTTAGCAATTTGCAAGCCAAACCAGCTCACAACTGTTGCCAAAAAAAAAAAAAAAGACACGCTGGGTCTGTGCCATTGTCGTTTCAAAAAACTCCTTAAAGGTCAGGTAAGGAAATCCTAGCAACCCTACTAGACAAAGCACAATCAGAGTAGGGTAAAGTAAGGGCTGCTTTATTTCCACAGTGCTTATTCTGTTTACTACGTCTTGTCTAAGACTATAGAGTGAGATGCAGTACGGTTGGAGGGAGGGAAGAAGTTGAGTGAAGGAGACTCTTCTGTTCTACTAGTTCTTTGTATAGATTGTCTGACTCTAGTTGTCTTGGAATGAGCTTAGCATGGGTACAGTAAGAGGAGGGAGAAGAGGGGCTGGGAGGGAGACTTGGACACAGGTGATCCAACAGTAGTTTGCTGGGCTTCTGCTTTACTTTTAGCACCTGGATTCAGATGCCAGCATCGTAGATTAAAGATGGGACTAGATGTTCTCTGAGATCTGTGGTCAGGAGTCTGGAGGCTTCATGCCAGTCCAGGAGTCACAGACCCCGTTGTTGCACAAGGCAGTTAGTCTGCCCAGGTGCTTGTTACTCAGCCTCTGCTTCCCCAGACCCTTCCATTACATTTCTGCAGACGCTCCGAGTGAGGCCTGTCGTGGTGGGAGCAGGGAAAACTGAGAAGCAGCATATGAGAGCATCTTGCATTGGGATGCACTGCCCAGGGAGGTGGTGGAGTCACCGTCACTGAAGGTGTTTAAGGAGAGGCTGGATGTGGCCCTTAGGGCCCTGGTGTAGCCGATGTGGTGGTAGGCTGGGCTTGATGATCTCAGAGGTCTTTTCCAGCCTCAATAATTCTGTGATTCTGTGATTTTACCACCCACACGGTCTCAGCTCTAAGAAGGGAATAGAGCTCAGAATGTTTGGGGAATCAGAGGTTAAGAAGAGGCAGTCGAGGGTGAGTACTTGCTATTGAGAACTCTCTTACTCCTGCCTTATATGTGCATACAGTGCAAGCAGCACCACTGCTGCTATTCCCCCAGAGCATCCTGTCTTATACAGGAGAAGAAGCACAAGAGTATGTTCTTATCTCCTACTTCCTGGGATGAGGTAGCAGATAAAAGAAGTTAAGAGCAGGAGAAACTTAAGAGAGATTGTTTTACTGTTTTAAAAAAAATAACTAAGAAACCGTGCACATCTTAGCCTTACAAGCTCTGCTTTTAGACAGATATTATTAATTTTTTCCCTTTGTAGTTCCTTAAAAACTTTTTTGAAGATCCATGCTATGCATCCATTCAGCAGCTGATATTTCACTGAGCTGTTCTCTCTTGGACTAGGTGGCTTTGAACTATAGGTGATGTGCTCAGAATTGGAAAGGGTCGTCTTCTGAGCCCAGCAGTTTCAGCTAGGCCCCCTCTTCCCTCCAGGGCCTTATCCCATAGAACTCCAGCAAGAGCCCTTGAAGAGGCTCATTTTTTCTTCATGTCTTTTCCTCAGGGAAAAATAGCTTAGGTGTTAAAAGTAATGAACACTGCCTCTTGCACACAGCAGGCTCAGAGCTTCGACTCCTCCTTCCTTCTGGAAAGGAATTGTGTCCTTTCAGTATTGTGTCCTAGAGCAGTGGGAACATCCTGAGGGAACTTGGTGCTGTATCCACGTGTGGGAAGAACACGTCTTTGTGTCTGTGAATGATGGGGTGGGAGGAGAGTGGCGTGGCAAAGCTGAGAACTGCTGCAGTGTCCTGCATGGAGTCCTAACACTGAATTCCCTCCCAGTAAAACTCGGCAGATGACAATCTTCTGAAGCAGGTGGTAACAAATAGGGAGTAAATTACATTACTTGTTACAGATGGATCAGAAGGGCGTGTCTGTCTATAGAATTGACTTGCTAATTTATGAAATGTTAGTGTTTGGAATCTTTTGCATGACCTCAGATTATTTGACATCAGTTATTTGAGATACTGAGATGTAAGTTCTTACTTCTGTTGGGCTGAAAGCAGTTGAATGCCCTTGACTTCAAAGGTCACTGGGAATATTCATTATTTTTCAGGCCCAAGCCCTTATTTAAGCTAAGCTGGCCTGTTTGTATTTGTTTAAAATATGTTTAAAATAAACTGATATGAAAGGCACTTACAATTATTTTTTTTCATACAATTATGTAAAAGCAGGAGGTTATTTCTGTTTCATACTTATCTACTGATTTTGATTAATGCTCCCAGGGCTTAGTTTTTATTAAAGTGAAATGTTTTTATTGAGTTGTGTTTTGTTTTCCTTCTACACAAGCACTGCTTTGCTTGTTAGCGAAGTGCCATTAAAAGCATTTTTTACACACCTCAGGAACTGCCAAAGTGGTTTGCAGTGCCACAAATAATAAATACCTATTAGTCAATATGCATCAGAAACACCAGAGTCTTGCATTGGGCTGCACTGCCCAGGGAAGTGGTGGAGTCACGGTCCCTGGAGGTGTTTAAGGAGAGGCTGGATGTGGCACTTAGTGCCCTGGTCTGGCCGATGTGATGGCGTTGGGTCATGGGCTGGACTTGATGATCTCAGAGGTCTTTTCCAGTCTCAGTAATTCTGTGATTCTGTGTTCTGCTTCAGATTGTTTTTATGGAAGAGCCATTATGAAACAGTGTATGTATTTGTAGTTTATGTCCTTGCACCAAAGTAAGGATCTGTTTGCATTACAGAGTGCTGCGGACTATGGCTCTTAAAAGAAACTAACCTGCTAAGGAATAGCAAGTTGTTCTTATGAATTGATAAATGGCTGAAAGGTGGAAAACAAAGGGGAGAAGAAAATGGTCTGTTTTCAGAATGAAGGGAGATCATTAGTGGATTTCCATGGGAATTTGTAGTGGTAAACATAATTCCTAAATTATTTGTTTAAAAAAAAAAACCCAACAACCCACAGTGGAAAGTGAGGTACTGAAGCTGGATGATAGTACTGTTTTCAGGGTTGTGAAAATGAACCTGCTGTGAAGATTAGCACATGAATGACTGGATGGTAAAATGGTAGGTGAATCGAAACAGGTCTCTGGCTAAGAAACTCCTGAGACAAAGATTGCTGAAGACTGAGGAGATTTACAAGGTGAAATACCTTTGCCTTCCAGTCCTGCCTCTTCTGCTCTTTTCCAGGCATTCGTTATGGGCTGGTTTAGGTGACAAGGGTACTGTCTGGGTGGATCTTTGATGTAGCTTGGCGTGTGGCTCGTGTTTTGGGCTCTTAAATTTGGTTCAGAATGGCAAACAAAACAGGTAGTAAATGAGAGGAGGGGATCAGCAGTTTTTCCATAGTAGCAAATGATAGGACTAGAGGAAATGCCTGCAAGTTGTGCCAGAGGAGGTTTAGGCTCGATATTAAGAAGTTCTGCACTGAAAGGGTCATTGGGCATTGGAACAGGCTGCCCAGGGCAGTGATACATTCACCATCCCTGGAGGTATTTAAGCAACATGTAGATGAGATGCCTAGGGGCATGGTTTAGTGGTGACCTGGCAGTGCTAGGTTAGTGGTTGGACTCAATGATTGATCTATACAATGGTTGATCTTAAAGGTCTCTTCCAAACAAAGAGATTCTGTGATTTCCAAAGTTTGTAAAGGCAAAAATGAACTCAGTGGGAGATTGGGAAGGAAGAAGGGTTCCACTGGGGATAATAAAATGAGTAAATCGTATCAAGCTGAGGACATGAGCTGAGCTGACGCTGTATGTACTTATATTCTTCACTGGGTGGCCCCTCCTGCAGACAGCATACTGAGCTAGCTAGACCTGAAAGATGAACTCTTGTATGACCCCTGTTTTTTGCTTAGTGCCTTTATTTTTCATTCCAGCTATTTAACTCAACTGTCTTTTCTACAGAAGCACAAAAATATAACACAGTAGATAAATCACAGCAAATGACAGAACGAGAGGTCGAAATTCCCATGAAGATCCTGTTGTCAGTTAGCATACCGTGAGATTTGGTATGCTTACAATTACTGCTTTTACTCATGAAGGCATCAGTACCTGAAAGAGGCTGTTATTTACCTCTTTAGGAATTCTGTGTGGGCAGACTGTGAAAAGTGCTGTTGTGAATGACTTTTAAGCCTTTAAAGCTCTTGGAAAAGTAATTCTGAGAAGTTGAGTTGGTTTGACCTGATGCAAAGCCAGTGCACTGACCCACTGACAGCACATCTTGCCCCTGTTTTCAAGAAGAAGAGAGGGTAATAAATAGGGAAGAAGGACCTGAATCTATAGCAAAGCACGCTTACATTTCCACCGTTAGAGGAATACTATTTAGAAATGTCGAGCAAAAAGCAGGAAGAAGGAAATTGTCATGGTTTATCTCATTCTTTCAGTAGTTCTTACCTTCTTGATTCACCTTGTTGTTTGATAGATAATGTGTTTGGAAAGCAAGGCAACCAATGCAATGTGATAATCTTTCCTGTGACAGATGGATCTTTTAAAAGGTTTTATGTGTATTGCTGTTTTAAGAGGAGACTAATGTTTTGGCTGCAACAACGGAAATGACATGGTCACAGATTTTAGATGGTGTCGTGGTTCGAGCCAACTGCCCAGACTGACAACAAAAAACCACATGGCCACTTGCTCACTCCTCCCTTCACCTCTGTCCCCTCAGGGATGTGGAGGGAGAAAAAATCAACTAAAAAGTCTCAAGGATTGAGATTAGGACAGGAAGGGTTCATTCACCACTTACGGTCATGCGCAAAAAACAGAGTAGACTTGAGGAGAAAACAAATTTAATTTACCACCTCCAGTTATCTACTAACTCAGAGTAGGATCATGAGAAATACATAAATAAATACAACCTCATCTTAAATACACCCACCCCTCCCATCTTCCCAGCTACCTCCCCCCCATCGGTGCAAGGGGTACCAGGGAATGGGGGGTGTGGTCTGTCTGGCCATTACTCACTGTCCATGGCAATCCTTCTCTCTTGGGAAAGAGGGCTCCTCGAAGTCTTCCCCTGCTGCCACGTGGTGTCCCACTCACAGGAGGCAAACCTCTCCCTCCACGAGTCCATGCCACTCAGGGCTGCGTGTTGCTTTGGGCACATCCTCTGCACCTGCGTGGTCTCTCTGCCCCCTGGTATGGGGTTCTCCACGTACCGCCGCATCCTGGGCATTTCACTGCCGTCGATCCCCTCAGTTGGCAGGCAGTCATCTCCCTGCCATCGCACTCACCACGGGGCTCCAGAGAAATGCTCTGCTCCAGTGCGTTTCTCTCCTGCTTTCCTCACCAGCCATGTTCCTTTGCTTTCCTCTCACTTTGCCCTCCTCGCAACTGAAAAACTCCCCAACACAAAAGACAGGACAGTCAAAGAGAGATAATGAAATAAAGAGAAAGAGTCAGAGCCAGAGGTTCAATAGGGTCCCCTTTTAAATACCTTGATGGCAGGGCCAGGTCTGACTTTTATCTGGGGAGGCTCTGGAAGTTTCAAAGAGTCATCCTCCACAGACCTCCCCCCACTACGAAAAAACCCACCAGACTCGAACCTGTGACAGATGGCAATGTGGAAGCATTCTGTAGAGTTAGAACTTCCTGATGCAGGACCAGATGTGAATTTTTGTATGTATTTTCACTAATACTAATAAATAAAGCACATTAATGGGTCTGTTCAGTTTTTTTAAGCTGGCTCACAGAGGTGCTTAAGTGCCATACTGTTGTGGCTACATTGATGCAAACTCACACTGCCGTCCTTACCACCTTCTTGCTGCGTTTCCAGTATGGTTTGTGTTATGTAATTGAAGTGCAATGATTTGCAGAACCAATTGTTAAAAATGTCTTTTTTTACAGCACAGAATGCCTAGGGTCATTTGAGGGTGTATCTATGTGGATGGGTGACACAGTCCCTCTGCTTGTGCCCTGAACCAGCCAGCTCCTGCGCAGCAGCCGTTTCGCTGTGATTCGTGTGTTGCTGAGCCTGAGCTAATAAGGTTGGCTGTGAGGCAAGGGTGTATTAGCTTGGGCCCAGAACTGCGCTAATGTGGCCACGTGATTTCTGGAAAGAAGCTGGCCTTGTGTCCAGCTGGCTCACAGTGTTAACAGAGCAAAGACATGACTGTGTCTGTTTCTGAGTTAGTCAGAAATGCAGGTCAGGAGAGATGAAGTTGGAGAGAATTTCTCAATATTTTTATAGCTGCTGTCAACGAGATTTTTGCCTTTATTAAACAAAAAACCCCCAAGAAACAGTCAATGCTGACAGTTGCTTCAGTTTGCAGTAGGTTCATGATATTTTCAATATTTAGGAATGCACACTCTTGATTTCTAAGCTATACCAGAGCAGATAATTTTTAAAAATAATATTTTTTAAAAAAAATCCCCTAGAAAAGCAGATGAACAATCTTTTTTAAAAAACAAAACTCTATCAGTGTTAGGACTTGAAGACCTTACCATCCTTTGTTACTTATATTTGCAGAGATGCATGGCTGCTTTTTCCCAGCAAGCAATTGAGAGAGGGAGACTGTCAGCTCAGATTCCAAATTGGACCTCTGCAGCACTGGAGAGAGTTATTAGCTGTCTCAGTGGTACTTACTGCTGATTTGATTTTTTATTCTTTTTTGCTGTAGAGATCTTCTCTGAGAAGAGTTTATATGTTCCTTTGTGGATTTCTGAATGGTGGATAGACTTGAGCCACTCTATACAAGTCAATAATGAAAATGGAGAATAATGAATTCCATTAGCTCTCTCTAGCTCACTTTATTTGCTTTCTTGGAGATTCTGGAGGCATCTTGTTTACACTTAGGATCATCTTTTACAATCACCAGCAACACACCTGTATTGTACCCTCTATACAAAATTAATTCAGGACTTCCTTTTCCTATTTCTGTCCTTACAGGCATGTGTTGTATTTGTACTAGGTTCCCAGTGGGTGAACTAATACCATATTTTGCAACTAATTTCATAACTTTTTATTGCAGTTCTTGCATTCTGAGTAGTTTATACTGAATAAAATATTATTCACTGAAAGGTGATGGATGCTGAAATACATTCATCTGAACGTGTGTTATATGAATTTAAAAAAAATAAAATTGCTATTAAGTACTGCTTTATCTGTGCCAGGGCCTTCACACTGTAACTGTCTTCACACAGCAACTGAATTATAGGAGATGAGGGAAGATGCCTATTTACACTGTCATAGCTGTATTTTTATCTGATATTATTACTTTATCCTCCTTAAAGGACTGCACATGATGTTCCAAATGTCAGACTTGAACATATTATCCATAAGGACCAACATTATTATTTCAGAATAATAATGGGCTCAGGATTCCCCTGCAAAAAAGTAGGAAATTTCTGTTTTAACAAATAGAAGTTTATGTTGGCATTTAGATACATACGTATGTTTTAATGAAAAAAAACACAACAAACAAAACAGAAAAAAATAGGTACCAATTTTAAGAT
This sequence comes from Apaloderma vittatum, assembly GCF_000703405.1. Lineage (NCBI taxonomy): Eukaryota > Metazoa > Chordata > Aves > Trogoniformes > Trogonidae > Apaloderma > Apaloderma vittatum. The sequence continues at coordinate 10,568 of NW_009730259.1, forward strand.
ACAAAAATGCTTTGTATTTTTTTTTAAGAGCACAGTTTTTTAGATACATATTATGGTAAAACCCAAGGCATTCTGTCTTGAAGTAAGAGTTATGTAATATAGTACACTTCCACTGTGCATGAAAGCATGCCTAGTCCCTTGGAAGCAGAGAAGTTTTTCGCGTTGTTAGAAGCTACAGAGTAGCACCTTCGACTTCCTCTCGCTTATGTTCAGTGTGTTAAAACACGTAATGATGTGTAACTGGCATCATCTCAGTTCCCTTAAGCTCACTCATCCATCACTGTTCTGGAAACCAGAAAAGTCAAGGCAGAGCATTACAAGCATTACAAATACCCTTCTGTCATCTTCGTTTTGGGAGCTGTCCAGATGGAAAGGTTCTGCTGATACCAGTCCAGCTGTGGACTGGTCTGGGCAAGGGATTGTGTGTTTGGCAAGAGCTACAAAATGGCCAGATCTGGCATTGCTAGCGAGAACAGCGGTCCCTGCCAACAGCTCTCTTTCACTGCAGTTTCTCTGATCAGCTCAGCGTCAGCAAGCAACGGCCCTGAATTTGTGACTAGAAGCAACAAATAGTTTTCTCTCTTACTTTCTTCTGTGCTATTGAAATCAGCTCTTGCTCCCGCACTAGCAGATACACAGTGACCAGCAGTAAATGGTTCATTTAGTTGGCTTCGCTGCTTCTCTGGAATTGCCTAACTGCATCCTTTATTTTTCAAGAATTTTAGAAACTATAAAAGTAATCCTAGGACAGCACTGAAACAACAGGTACTATGATGAGTATTTTCACTGCCGGAGACAGGAAAAAACATCCCACCTCTACATCTTTAGGCTGGTGACTTTAATTAATGTCATTTTGATTACTCGGAAGAGGACGAGTGGTTCAGATCACGTGACCTAATTTAGGATACCTGTATTTGTTCTTATGTAGCCTTAAGATTCTTTAAGGGGGGGATGCATGTGATATTTGTATTCTCATCAGCATACAAGCAACTGTTCCTCAGATTCCTGTAGGGTTGCTGTGGTGGTGGAAAGAACGATCTAGCATCTGCACAAAGACCTAACTTCAAATCTTCCCATTTAATTCCAGGATGTGTAAAAATTCATTTTTCCGCAGCAGGACAGAGGTCCATTAGGAAACTGTATGGTTCCTGGAATAACTGAAACTTCAATTCATACTGTGTCAGAGCTCAGGCTCTATTGCTAGAGGGAAGTTTGGTTGGATTTGCACATAGAGTGATCACAGTAATTTAAAGTCCCGTCAGAGTCTTGAATAATCTTTAAAATTAAGCATTCCAAAATACAAAAAAAACTGTTACCAAAATGGTATTCTATATTTTTAATATTTTGTTTATAGTTTTATATTTTGTTTATAGCTTATATATTTGTATATAAATATATACAGGTCCATATTTATTCTATATCTAAATTATATATTACATGTGCAATGCAGAGACTTTATTAATTTCTTGAGTCAAAATCACATAAACTGAATAAATAAAATATTTTGAGATGTCCAGTATGGACTGCCCATCTGTTTCTGTAACAATCTATTTTTTGTGATTTCTCTTTTTTCCCAAATCTTTTGAATTCTCCAGGGATTTGCACACAATACTGCAAAAAACAGTATACAGAGTCCTGCTTCTCTGAACACAGAAGGAATCCAGCAGAGACTTCCCTTGCTCAGAGCTTCCACTCCTTTTCACTTAGCACTGAACCGAATGGTTTTATCAATATGCTTTTCTTTGAGGAGTCATATTTTTAGCCCTTCTGTAACTATGACTGGCTCTCTGTTCCTTCTATATATATTCCTGTCTTAATTCTCTCTAACAAACACATGCACACATAAATACACACAGAATCATACCAAGCAGTATCCTTCACTTACACTCTTCTGATTTCTGAACAGGTTCATATGCGTGTTTATTTTAGATGACATACTTTGAGAACTCTTGACCTGGACAAGCAGTGGTGGTAATTATACATAGCTTTCAGCTTTGCTTAGAAATAATACTAGGATGTTTCTCTAGCACATAAAGAAGTATTTTTATGTTATGTAGGATGAAGTGCCCTGCCTTTGCTTGATTGAGATCTATAAGATCAGAAAACAAATATAATCTATAGGTCAGCTTTTACACTAAAATCCCATAGTCAAACTTTGTTACAGTAAGAAACTGAGAAGTGGCTCAATGAGATGGCAGTTGTCCAAATTTGGCAAGAAAAACTGGGATTACAATTCTTTAAAAAGGAGATAGGACAGTTTGATGAAGGCTGATTTAAACATGTGATTTCTATGTGTATCTGTAGTATTTTCTGTATGAAAAATAAAAATAGGTAGCTTTTTTTTAGTGACTGATTCATTTCTCACCTACTTTTTGACATAGTAACATGAGGAGTTGAAGAGAAAATCACTGGTTAGTAACTTCTTGTCTGCTGCACCCTTCTGGGTGGTCTGCATAGTTTAAATATTTCAGGCATGAAGTATTTTAAGAGACTGCAGTGTTAGGAGAGCAGGTAATCAGCTTTAGAACAGGAGAGAGACATCTTTCACAAAGAGAAGACGGTAAATTTGGAGGGGGTTACCATTAGTGAATAGCCCTCAAGGACTTAGACCATCTGGTTACATCTTGGGTTTGGCTGGGATCATTTTTACAAGAAGCTGAGGGGGAACGCAGCCGGGACAGATGACCCCAACTAGCCAAGGGGATATTCATACCATGTGACATCATGCTCGATATATAAACTGGGGAAACGAGGCGGGGGCAGCTGTCAAGGGGGTGGGGAAGGCCACAATGCTGGCTCATTTGTTCGCATGGTGGGGGTGTGCAAATCCTTTTATGTGCTCTGTATTTCCTACAGTGGTGTTTATCACTTCTGGGAGAGGGACCAGGACTATCATTTTGCTGTACTGGGCAATGTCAATTAGTGATATGGTTATATCACAGGTCACTGAGGTTAAGCTGGTATTTGTACAAGGCTTTGTTGTCATGCCAGCTCCTTGGGTGCCTTCTCTTGGAATCTATTCATGATTCCACCCAATCTATGGGAAAGGCAGGAGGGAATACTTTCTCCCACTCCTTCACTCACCCTTTCCTCATCAGGCTAATTACAACAGTTTTTGAGAATTTTGAAGATACCTGAGGTGTTCAAACCAACATGCTCCTAATTGCTATGTCTCCTAAATGTGTTTCAGGTCTTGTTTAAGGCTAAACAATTGTTTAAGAATAGCACCCAGAGATCTGCCCTGAGACTGGATAGTTATGAGTGGCAGGGTGCATGGCATAGTATGGGCAAGGTCCTAGGACAGTGGTCATCTCCAATGTTCTGGAATTTCACCCCTGAACAAGGGCAGAATCCTGAAAAACTAGTAAAATATTTGGAAAAAGTATGCTGTCAACCTGGCTGTTCCAGAGAGACACTGCAGTGTGCTGGGCCTGGCCCATGCCAACCAAGCCCTGTTCTACGCCCCTCAGTATCCTCAAGGGGAAGAGAATGTCTCTGGACCTGAAAATAGACCAACTGTGGCTATTCCAGCCCTCATGAGAAGCACCGGCTACTCAAACCTTGACGACAAGCACTGTGACTACTCAAACTCCGGTGACAGGCTCTGCAGAGGTAATGACCTGATCCCTGTCCTCGAGCTGCAAGATATGCAAAAGTATTTCAGCTGCCATCCACGGGAGCACATTATCAGCTGCCTGCTCCAATGTTGGGATAACGCGACTGGCAGCTTGGAATTAAAGGGTAGGGAAGCCAAGCTTCTGGGATCCCTGTCTAGAGAAGGGGACATTGACAAAGTTGTTTGGAAAAAAGACAAAAGCCCTCAGCTTCTGGAGGTGACTCAGGCATAAGGGAAAGGTACCCCTCAAGAAATATGTTACAGATTACCCAGGCAAGCAGACCATTGTGGAGAGAGGTATCCAATACCCGAGGGAGTTAGCTGTGCTGGAGGTGATTTAGAATGATCTGAATAATGAGCAGCTACCCACAGGTCCAGATGAGATCCAATGGACACAACCCATGTGGCGGTGAAAGTTTCTACGAAGTGTGGCACCACTGTGTGCCAACTCACCGGCAGTAGCATGCTGGAAAGAAAGAGAGGAACAAACGGTAGATGAATTGCTTGGCCAACTCCGGCAATATGAGTAATGTCAAGGGACCTGTGCAGGAGATCCATTTTTTTACAAACAAAATGGCAAGATGGGAGTCGTTGGATTCAAATGGATGTGATCAACAAAATAGCAGCTATGTCTCCACCAACTAGCAAAAAGGAAATAGGAGCTCTCTTCAGTGTTTTGCGTTTTTGGAGAATGCATGCTCCAAATTACACTCTGATTGTAAGTCCTCTCTATCAAGTGTCCCAGAAGAATTATCTTGACTGGGGCCCTGGGCAACAAGCCTTTCAAAAGATTAAACAGGAAATAGCTCATGCAGGTGCTCTTGGACTAGTGTGGGCAGGACAAAATAGTCCAGAATAGCCAGTAAATTAAATTGTATGATGTTTATTGTCGAATAACCCTGCTACTGTATGTCATCACTACTACAGCTGCTGTATGCTGTATCAATGGTAAGAATCACTCAAATCAGTGAAGGATGATATTTGATGAAACCAAGCAAAGTGCAGCAATGATGGGAATTCACTGGGCTTCAGCAGCTGCTGCCCACCAACTCCCTCAGGGTCAACATCTTCAGTCAGCACACCCCAGGCAGGGGCCGTGCCAAATGGAGCAGCCACATGCAACAATCCAACACCACATCCTGCCCTGACAGACTGGCTGCCACAGATGAGGCTCCAAAGTCCTGGATTAAATAAACTCAATGGACACATTAGAGATGGCCCATAGACTAACGGAATGGTATGTCTCTCTGTCCATCCATCCATCCACTCATCCACCCAGGACAGGAAAAGTGATTGTGATTAATTGGAATAGAATCTGGGCATGACATAGATGGTATGGAATAAGAGATGGATAATGTCTTCGGTTCAGCTGGTACAGAGTTAATTTTCACAAGAAGCTGGGAGAGGATGCAGCTAGGAAAATGGACAAGCCAAGAGAATATTCCACACCACGTGACATCATGCTCAGTATAGAAACTGGAGGAGCTGGGCATCAGGTTCTGAGTGGTGAGCAGTTGCATTGTGTATCACTTGCTTCATATATTCTTTTGTTAGCATTATCATTATTTTTATTTCTTCTCTCATTGTGTTGTCCTATTAAACTGTCCTTATCTCAACCCACGAGTTTTTACCTTTTTCTTCCAATTCTCCTCCTAGTCCCACTGGGGCAGGGGGTGAGGGGGAAGGAGTAAGCAAGCAGCCACATGGTGCTTAGTTGCTGGCTGAGCTTAAACGATGACAGGTTAGTTTTAAGTTTCATCCTTAAATAGGGAAGAAGATAGTGGACAGTTACTGCTGTCTAGACTGCTGGATTCTGGCTGCAAGATACCAGAGCAGCTAAGAAGGAATCTTGCAGTGAAGCACAGTCTAGTTTTATCTACCTTTTTATAGCCTGGATTCTAACTGCGCAATTAGAAATCTGACCTGGTATTTGGCTAAACGTTCTCTAACCCTTAAAGTCACGTGCTACTAAAGAGGAGTCTAATGAAGCTGACAGAGACACTGGAAGTTCCTCTTTGTCAGAAACAAGTCCATATTTAGGGATGGGAGATGGCTGTAAGGCTGCAGTGGCTGGTGTGCTGATGATAGAGCTGTCACACAGTGTGTTTCAAAAAATAACCTCTGGCAGACACAGACGCCAGTGTCTCTTCTGGAAGGAGAAGGCAATGAAGAGGCACCATATTGGTGTAAGTTTATAAGGAAGAAAAATGGAACTGGAACATTTTGTCTTGTTCTGCAACATCTGTGTACCTCCTGTCCACAGCCAGGCTGCACACAGGAAAGAGGCTGGAATTTAGCCCTGTCACTACAGCTAACAACCCCCATCACTCTGGTGCTGGTTTTCTCATCTTTCTATAGCTTTGCTGGTGCAGCATTTTTGCCAATGTAAAATAAATACCAAATCCTTATTTCTGCCCATAAAGCAAGACAATGAAATTTAACAGATGGGAATCAGACCAGTGGATTCAGAACTTCTGTATGTACCCATGCTTTACAAACTCAAACCAGAACTTTGCACCCTTCTAATGCAGAGGCAGGTATCAGTTTATCATCAGCAATGATCCTATAGTGATCCATTTGCACAGTAATTTCCTTTTAATTGTGAAATAAGAACACAAGCACCTTATAACCAAATACAAAAAAACCCGTTCTCTAAAAGATGAGATAGAATATGCAATCATGTAACAGCTATGCACTCTGCGTAACTGTAACTTAGTTACTTGCTCAATAATTGGCAGTGGGACTTTTTGATCCTTTTAGGTCCCTTCCAACTTGAGATGGTCTATGATTCAATAGGTATTTAAGTGGTCAAATAGATTTAACATTAACACTATCACTTGGATCACTCTGGAAGTCAAAAAGCCATGTTCATTTTTAAGGAAGTTTGTTTTAAAGTCCCCTTGCAGTTCTGAGTTACAGTTGCTAGTGATCATAGTTTTTGACACTAATGTGGAATTCAAAAGATGTTCTTGAGGGCTGTAGCACTGAGTTACAATTCCATTACAGAACACGCTCCCATGCAAGTCTTTCGATTGGGTTCAATCCTGGGACTGAACTGACGAGTAAATTTTCACTGCAGTTCACAGCTTTAATCAATAGCAATGTAAGCTGTGAATTAAATGAGTGCATGATTCCACAGAGAGTACTCTCAGCTACTTAAGATTCTAAATTCAACTGTTCAAAAAAGATTTTAGAAAAAATATTTTTAATTCCTTTTTTCCCAAAAGTGTATTTATTTCAAAGAGAGAACTGAGTTTGGCATCATGAAGATTGCACACACATGTCTGCTAGTTCTAATCATGGAATGAACTAATAATTAATTATCTATTACAAAAGCAGTTTGGAAGGAGTATGTATCAGAGTTTTCTGCCTCCACATTTGTTCTCAGGAGTGTAGGTAAATACAGAACAAATCAACAGAAGCAGTATTTTCCTAATGTTTGGATGCTTTTTCCACACAGCTTCTGGAATTTGTTTTTTATTTCAGTCTGCCATGTCTTGTTTTTATAAGTAGGCATGTTTTTTATAAGCAGGCTACCAGCAGCTCATGTAACTTGCAGTTATGAATTCACAGTAATTGATGTACCAGCAACTGCATATTTACACAAATATATATTTAATGGGTAATACCAGAGTATGTTATGTTGCACATGACAGTTAATTTAAAATGGATACTCCAGGAGTGTTTTCAAAATCAGATTGATTTCTAATTTAGGCTTTCTGGAATCAAATACTTTGCAGGGAAGGATGGGAGGAATAAAAAGTTGACAATTCTGTATCTTGGCTTTCATTTAAGCCTGTAGAAACCCAAGTTGCTAAATGAATGGGTATCAGTCACAGAATGTGCTGCTCCCTGCTTATCATGTCTGGAAGGGTCACCAAGCACCCAGTCTCCTCGCAGGGCTAACTGGATTTTTTTTCTGGGCTTGCTGTGAGCACTGGGAACCTTACGCTGCACACTTCCTCATTCCAGATTTAAAAACTTGTAGTTTCAGGTCATGTGTTCAGATGGGCAGAAGGCTTGCATGCTATTTTGAAATGCTAGTACTGAAGCGACTTCACGGCATCAGTATTTTAAAATCTTAATACTTGCACACAATTTTAGAGTGATGGACTGACAGGATCTATATAATCTAGAAAAAGGTACATAGGGAAAGTTATGGAAATGTTATAAATTATGTAATTTAAAGTTAGGGACCAGGTAAAAGGTGCACATTAGGAACTACACAATAGCCAAAAATGTGGTTTCATGTTCTGGGTAATCCAGGAATGAGAAATGCTGACATTATGGCATTCATGTGCCTGAATTTGCTCCTAAATGTAACTTTACATATATTTAAAATAGTAGTTGGTAAAGACAGAACTAAAACCACTATAGAGAAAGTAAAATTTGCATCAAGATATGGCTCTTGGGCAGCTACAGAAGCAAGACTCCCTAGGGCCTGTTCTTTGGGTTTTTTTGTAATTAAGTATAACAGCAGCTCTGGTATAGAAGAAAATTTGGCTAAACGCTGTTTCCAGCCACATAGCCATGTGGGCATGAAATATTATTAGCAAATATTATAAGCATTTTTTACCTTAATTCAACGTCCCCCAGACAGAAAAGGCCTGCCTAAGCCGTGCACAACATGCAAAAAATACACCACGGTCTGCACCACCAGCAATTCCACAGTATAAAATGAAGCAGGATGAAAAAGTGCAAGTGTAACTTAACCTGATGTTAAACATACCTGAAAGTCAGATGGAACAAATTGTCAGGGACTGCCTGTCTCAGCAGATTTCTAATGACAGTGTTCTCTTCCAAGTACTTGTCTGTAGGTACATGCACAATGTGGCTGTGCAGGCATTTGAAACCAGCAAATTTTTTTTACTTGAGTATATTTAAGAACTTGCAGGTGATTCTCTGCATTCCTTTACAAGCAAAACCTCTTTGCATAGCTCGGTGTAGCTGAGTCAGAGCAGTTCCTCAGTCATTCATTAACTTTTCTACTTAATTGTCATTACTGTGGTCACATAGGAGCACTGAACCTACCCTGTCGTCTCCAAGCTTTGGCCCCAGGCTCTACTTTAACAGGTTTTGCATTACACAAGATACATTTGGAAGCACTTTTTTTTCCACCTCTATGATAGTTTCGCTGTACAGCTTGGGAGAACTCCACACTCCTGGAGCACATCCTCAGCACAGTTTCCAAGCCTTGTGCCTACAAGTATCGCTGACATTACTTTTAGGACTATCACTAAGGAAACCCGAGTTTACACCACCCCAGCTCAAAAGCTTCAACATTCCTCTGCCACCACATAATCCTGCACCACCAAAGCAGGAGTGAGACTGACAGCTAGCACCTGTTCCTAGAGTCATCCTGCTCTCAGATTGTAGTACGAGAGCAGATTCATCTCTTCAGCATCAGTGTGTCATGGCAGAGGCCTAGGACTGAAACCTATTTAATGCCTGTTCAAATGGCTTTGTAGCAGTGCTGGTGCCAACAGCTCTATTACCACCCTGTGTTGAAATTATATTGCGGTGCTCAGACACACAGAACTGCCTTGTCCTCTTGCATGGAGTAATCATGCAACCTGCAGTCTGCCCATGCCCCTCCATCTCCAGGCACTCTGAGATGAGATGCTCCAGTTTTACAACAACCAGTATTATCTGCATTCCTCACTTTCAACTGCTTCTATTAGCTTTGAAGCTCATCTCTCTGTCTCTCAGGACATTGTGACTACAGTAGAAAGTCCACAAGAAACAGAAGGAAGGACAGGCTACCAAGGGGCAGTGGCCAAGCAGGTAACACAGCACCAGACAAAACATGATCTACTCAGCACCTTCTGCTTAACCTCAGTCTTCAGAGACACACCACATGGGTCATTGTTCATAGTAGTCATGTTTGTGGAATAAAATATGCTCCTGTATTACAGGTGGCATCAAGCTGGAGACTATTAAAGCTGGATCTCACAAACTGATGATAATGGATGTGACAGCAGATCATCAAGAAAGCCCTTCCTACCCCTTTACAGTGGTTATTGCCTTGATTTATTCACAGAAATCAAGTGGACATGTGGATTTGCAGCCAGTTCCACTTCCTCCACTGGTTTATGAGAAATACAAATATTTAGCATAGCTGATAACAGCAAGCTTCACATTTGTTAATTTGTGTTGCTATAATAGACAGAATTATGTAGATACCATATTGTCATGTTGGTTATCAGCACCATTTACAAGAGAGAAGGGCTAATGTAAAGGAGTATTACTGAAGAACACATTTTTCACTTCCAGAGCAAAAATGACAACTAAAAACCTGCAAAGCGAGTTAAAATAGAAAAACTTCAAGATGCATCTTTGGTTTTGTGGAGGTCAGTCTAGAAAACAGTTCTTCAGAGGTAGGTTATTGCTAACTTGTCATAGTTGAGACTGTTAGGATCTCTTGAATGCTGCAACCTGGAATTTCTTCTTTTCATTTAAGATTTAGTCAGGCATTTTCAAGTATTAAGTACTTGAAATAACTAGAAGTTACTATTTAATATCCAAAGCACAATTAGAGAAATCTAGCATCACAGAATAGGGTCTGGGGGACTAATGAAACCTGTATTGACATGAATGATTTAAACGTATTAGGCTTTCAACACTACCACAGATTTTCCCTACTTAAGTGACTTCAGGGGATATGAAGCTGTGCAGGTAGGGTTAAACTGCAGCTGCTATTGCTGCAGGACTGATCCCATGGAATCAAGCAAGTTTCAGTTACCTTGGCTGCATGTGCTTAGCACTGCCATTCCTAGCCTCTAGTGTCTGGCCTAGTTTACTATCCAGATTAGGTACAGGCCTACTTTATCTTAAGACACAAACTTCACCTTGAAATCTCAAAGTCAGTCTAAGCTAAAGTACCATAAATGTACGCCAGAGTTTGTTACTTAAGACCGGCAGAAGCAGGAGTTTTCTTAAATCAGAGGACTATTTTAAATGCTTAACGCTGAACAAGAAATAGAGGTTTGATGAAGACGGCAGATCTCAAATTTTTGTGTGTTCATTGAGAAAAACATTTTCAGCCTCAATACCAGCATAACATTTTCATTTGGTTTCCTTTGACATGCTGTCTCATTTTAAACTATCAACATATTAACAGTTGAGATGCTTCTCTTACAAGGGCAAAGTAAATTTCAAGTGACTTCTGACAGGAAACACAAATCTATTTCAGAATTAAACCTTTTAGTACCAAAAAAGCATGATGAGTGTGAATGGCAAAATTGCTGGATCATCACTGCAAACAATGTAAGCGAACTTTTATTGAAGCATTAAGTTGTGGTACAGATATTTTTAAATGATCAAAGTCTAACACCATAGAAATTATAAACACCATACTCCCCCATCCTGATCACCCTAGATAGTTCAATAATCCATTCAGCAGCTTTCATTTTTATAGCCAAGGCTTATGCTTCTAATTGTAAAATGTGTATTTCAGTATTACTTGAGAAGGGATCTTCAGTCTACTTAAAGGACCTCAAGCCAACAAGCATCAGGTCAGTTGGGACAATGTTTAAGAACAAAAACACTGAAATATTGGTCCTCAATATTAACACCAAAAAGCATTAGTGCCATTTACAGCATGTAATTGATAACATTGGTAACGAACATCAACAATATGCTTAAAATAAAAAGTTCCAACCACTTGATTTCTAACCAAGCAGACTTTAGTTTAGAAGCACTGAAAAAGCACTTCGTTTATAAATACAGAAGGAACAAAAAACCATTGTGTTAAACCAGAAAAGGTCAAAACATTGGAAGGACAAGAGGGGGGGAAAAAAAAAATCATCTCAATTTCGTAGTTAACATGCTGGTCTCGACAGCTGTTACAATCCCAGTATTTGCAAATATAGCTGAAAAGTGTGCCAGCTCTTCAAAGCCCGCATTTTAGTCAATACCCATTAAAGTGACTTTGAATTACACACTTATTCATGCTCCATGAATAGCATTCTACTTCACTCCTGTCCGGGTGTCCCAGACAGTTCCTGTTCTATGCCTTCACTTAATGCCCTCAAGTCACAGTAAGAGGAACCACCTTAGTCATTAGGAGGAAAACACAGATGAAGTCACAACACTCAAATACAACATAAGTCACATGCACAACAATGTCACAGGACTGTCACAAGATAGAGGCATTAGCTTTGCTTGGAACAACAAAATAAGTGACACTGGACCAGTTTAGAAGCACTCTTTACAGTCAGAAGTGGGAGGTCACAGGTTTTACTGCGAATAATCCAGACCAATCGACACAACCAGACTGGCAAATTCCACTCCCGCACTAGATCTACCTGCCAGTGCTCAAGAGCACCAGCTTCTTCATCTGACATAATTGGTGATTACGGAAGAAAACATCTGGTGCCAATGTGAACTTGCACTTTGTGAAGCCGCCACACAACTATGCCAAAGCACTGGCATCCTGACTCAGCTCCTCCCCTACCAAGTCTTGGACCTTCTTCAAATCCTGCCACTGTGTAGCAGCGTGACAGCTCAGGGATATGGACAGAAAAAAAATGAGCACTAATAGAAGAGGAAATTTAGCTTGCATTAGTACCAATACCCAAGTTTCTAAAGGTGAAAGACCAATGCATTAGCACAGGGCTGCAGTATAGCCGAGCAAATTCCTATAAGCTTTATTAGAGCATGAGAAGTCAGTCCGATTTAAAAATAAATCAACCACCACCTGTAGTAGCAAAACAATTTGTAACTGTTTTAAGAACTTTCTCCAAACACGACAGTGTTAATTAGGAATCAGTTTCATTAGAAATTATAAAAGTTTGTCAAAAACTGTTTTAGACTGAAATCACAACATAGATGGAAAAAAGTGACAATTTAACAGAGAACTGTCCCCAGTGAGTAGGTTGAGGCTAAAGTCTAATGAGGACGAAAGCCTTGTCTGTGGGGAATTTTTGGTGATACCTGGAGGAAAACTATACTGTGTGTAATTCTACTTGAATCATTTTTACAAGTGTTGTAAAGTTTCATACAGTAAGATTTTTCTACATGCACTTCAATTTCACAGCAAGAGTGGCATAGAGTACCTAAACACAGAAGAGAGCATTCATGCAAGATATCTAACTTCTTGATATAATAATGCATACAATTCAAAATGGTTATACTATGATTACACCTAGGGCTTTCCACAACTACAAGGTGGTGGGAGTGGAAAGCATGGCCCCCTGAATCATTAACTAGAAAGCAACCACCACCTTCTATATGGGATTTCTTTTTGCGTTTTTTCTTCATTCTTAATCAACTGTGCTGTTGCTGGCGATTTTTTGTGAAACTGGTAAAAACAAAATTATAATCACTGAATTGGGCAATCTGGTGATCAAGACGTTTGAACCCTTCAATCTTCTGGGCAGAAGAAAACACTGTACGACATTTAGAGCTCTAGAAAACAAAAAAGTGAAAGTTACTTAAAAATGAGCATTTGGAGGTGAACTAGCACAGTATGTGTTTTGTGGGGTTCTTGCAATGCTGTTACCAACCAGTGCCTGACCATGCTGCAGGAAGTTTCAATCTCAAGCAGCAATTCTGCCCCCTATGTATGGTGCTGCCCTGCTATGAACCATTATGGTAGATGGAGCACCTCCACTTTGGGGACAGGCTGAGAGAGTTGGGGTTGTTCAGCCTGAAGAAGAGAAGACTCTGGGGAGACCTTATAGCTAGGGAGGGACTTTTTTTCAGAGAGTGCAGTAATAGGACAAGGAGTAACGGTCTGAAACTGCAAGAGGGTAGATTTAGATTAGATATTGGCAAGTTCTTCCTCACGTCGGTGGTGAGGCACTGGAAGACATTGCTCACAAAAGGTGGCAGATTCCTGGAGGCAAAGTCAGGCTGGATGGGGCTCTGAGTAACATGATCTACCTGAAGACGTCCCTGATTAGAAGGAGAGCTGGACTAGATGACCCTTAAACACCCCTCCCAACTCAAAGCATTGTGATTAGCTAGCAGCATCACCATTAACAGCAATGCTTCTACAACAGGCAACTGCAGTCAAATCCAGAAAAATGACAGAGCAAGAAATTATGTCCTTACATAACTGCACAGAAAATCATTAGAATACTGAGATTGGGCTGCCTTGTCTTCATATTTCTTAAATTTTCTGGAAATCAGATTTAGTACATGCTAAAAGGAATACTGAAGAGTATTTTTACTTTCCTCTAGCCTTGCTTTGTTTATATTTATACATATTTCAGGAGCTAACAAGCTAATGCAAGAAAACTCACCTGATTAACAAAGAGGGTTGTCACAAATTTGCCTGGCTTGAAAACCTCCACAACTTTTCTAATCAGGTCATCGTAAGAGGTCTGACTTATGTTTGTTTCAAAACTAACGTAAGAAAACTCTGGTTCTGGAGTGATGTGAATAGTCCAGTAAGTTCCCTGAAAAAAAGGACAATATTATTACTGCCAACAATCACTATTTGTTTTAGCATTAATTATCAATAGGTGTAAAACTTACATCCGATTTCATCCCATTCATTGAATACCCACAAGGATTGAACATTGTAGCATCAATAACAGAACCTGGTATCAGGTCACGAATTCCACTCATCTGCAACAGAAGTTAAAATTACACCAACTCAGTTTATCATGCATCCATACACTTGCTTAGGTTTAATTTAGAGACAGCATGAACACCAGTTTAGGGGATAGGACACCAGGATTTTCCCCAGTAACAAGTCAGTCTGATAATTTGTACCACTGTTGATGAATTTGCTTTGCATCCTGTCACTTACCAAGTGACTGAGTGCCAAACTGCATGCAAATTGTCAGATACCTTGCTTCTCGCAGAACCAAGACACGTACCTCCAAGACAAGGGAACAGCTTAGGATTCTAAAACGTAATTAATTCTGCAACTAAAATGGAAAATGGAGCTCCTGTTCAACCAGTATCCACAAAGTGAAGGCTGCTTACATTTACTCCAGAGTGCCAGTATACTTCTTTATACTCTAGATGCAATCCCAAGCACTTTAATTTCCCACACAGTACTTGAGCTACAGCCAAATCTCAATAGCAAATATAGTAAGGGAACCAAAGCCCAAGATGGAAAACCAGATGAAGTCAATGTACTTAATTGTCAGAGAAACTTGTTCATGTTACATGACTTTCCCATTTGGGAAAAGAAAAAGAAGCAAACCCATCAAAGTTAGGCACAAATCCTTAGATCTGCTTCCCCTTCCCCCTCCACTATCCAGGTTTCTTATTTTTGCTACCTAAATTCCTTGCATTCATTCTAAGTCTTACTCCTCATAATGTCTATCCTTCAGTGGATGTTATTCAATTTTTTTTTTAATTTCTATTCTTCCATATTTCACAGGATATGCTTCCAGTTATCCAAAGCACCACAAATTATTTCTTTTAATAGGCTCAAGAAGGGGCTTTGAAAATGAAGTTAGACTCCCAAAAATGTTCTAGAGTTAAATCCATTTTACCTCCAAAACATTAAGTTGACATTTTCCTGTGATTTCTCCTACCACAAAATAAACCTTGTATTAAATGCTAAGTGAAGCATTTTGTTGCCCAGTTGCCACCATTCCCAGAAGTGCTTTCAAACAAACATACACGAGTGACATCATTTGCAGTAACACCATCTTTCATGTAGAACTGGTCCATAACTACTGGGTCAAGCTCACTCATCAGAATTTCCAGTGTCTGATCAGGCTGATTGGATATCCGACTCTCTGGGAAATCCAGGGTGTACAGGTACCTACACAAAATGCAAATGACATATGTATTAAATATCATCAGCATCAAGCTAAGTTCTACTCTAAGTCCCAAAGATGTCAAAGTCTTCACATACGTACCAGCAATCAGAATTCATACGCCCCATGCAATAAGCTGCTCCATCTAGACAAGAAAAAAGTCTCCAGTTAAGATACTACAGCTCATCCTTTATGTAAAAGATTAGCTTTATTTTATATTTAAAGATGGTATTAGTCTTTCACAGAACACTATGAGGTTCACCAATACAGTCAGCATCTGTATCAAATAATCATGCATTTAACTTCAGGAATGTAAAAATCCGAAAACCGGGCTCCCTCAGGAAGTGGTCTGGATGCACCAGTTCAGAGCCTACTAGTTGGAAATTCAGATTACTTGCATTAGCTAGGCATGGATAGAAACTCTAGCACGCTTAAACATCTAATCTATGAATTCATGATTAGCATTTATTTTCAAATAACTCAGATAAGTACTACAGCTTCCATGTTCCTTCAAAAACCTTCTCTGTGGGTAGTTAAAATTCAAAGTTATTCTTGTAGGCTTTAGATTTTATTAAATGTGACTTCTGAGAAAAACTTACTTTTTTTTTTTAGTGTATTAGTCACCCTAAATTACTATCCTACCTTTTTAATGAGGCTTTTAGGGTTAAGCAAGAGCTAGGTTCTGCAAACTGACTTACTATACTCCATTTGGAAGCTTGAAGACAACCTCAGTTAAGACAAGGTGCTAAGTGTAAAGCTTATTATGATTTAAATTTTGATCTTACAAATTAGTGTCAGAAATTCAAAAAATAAGTATTTATAGCTCTTGATTTTTATGCAGCTAAAGCCTGTGCTGGCTGTAGAACTGCAAGGACTGCTCAATGAATGACCAGGCAACCCAATATGTATCAGACCACTCAGCACTTCTTGCTTCACATCAACACTTCACACAAGGTGTGCAACTTTGCTGAAGTTTCACAAACTTACTTGGGAAAATCTCGTTAAGAAACTCTACTTCTTCCTGGAAATTCCTATGTGGGTACTCCTGGTGGGAAGGCTTCATGAAATTCTTACGTGAATAAAAGAAGCTCTGAAAAAAATAAAGGTACATCTTAGAGTATTCAATATATTTGTCCATCTTGAGTTTAAAAATCTAGAAAAATGTAAGCATTTATTATAAGATTTCACAGGACCTAAGTTTTCCTTGTCAAAACGTTGCTATCTGTGGTTCCATTTCAGAGGCCTATGTTTATTCCTAGCTTAATTGGGAAGTTATAGGAAACAGTTTACTTCAAAATTGCTTGCCACAAACCAGTGACTTGACTACTGACACAGACATGGATGTCTTCTAACCTTAAGTAACCTAACTCAGCAGAATAGCATTTTTCAGTTACCATCCTTTAAGGGGCAAGTAGAAGGCTAAATCTTACAGCAGAACAAGCAATCTTATCACAGAATCACAGAATTGTTGAGGCAGGAAAAGACCTCCGAGATCATCAAGTCCAACCTAGGACGCAACACCACCACATGGGCTAGACCAGGGCACTAAGTGCCACATCCAGCCTCTCCTTAAACACCTCCAGGGACAGTGACACCACCACTTCCCTGGGCAGGGCATCCCAATGCCCGAGCACCCTCTCCCTGCGGAAGCGTTTCCTGACATCTAACCTAAATCTTCCCTGACGCAGTTTCAGACCATGCCCCCTCCCTTTATGGAAAGCATACGTATATGGCAAAGGCTCAGAATGTTTAATAAAACAGTGAATTTGAAATATTAGTAAAAAACTTTCTGCGCATTATAAGGAAGATGCAGCCTTTCTGGCACCTTACCTGAATTGAGTCAAACCCACTGTACTCCCTAGCAAGCTCCAACAGGGGAACCAGTGCTTGCAGTAAGAGGGTGGTACCACACGTCTTCAAAATGAAACGTCTCTTGGAGACAAACATGCTACTCTCACTGTAAGAAAGGATGTGTTAAAAACATATTAAGCGCACTGTATAAAACAAGCCAGGAGAGAATGGTTAGACCTTGGTTCTTATCCCAACCAAACACATTACTGTCAGCAAACATGCAGCATATGGTACATAAACATGCTTGGCAAATGGATCAAACCAATGGATTTCTGCTGGAGACCCATCATGATTTCCCAAAACAAATACAGTGATGCTGTGAAGCAAGTACACAACACAGACATGCAATTCCATTTCTTAACCCAGACATAGAACAGGGTCAGGCTTGAAATCTGACTTTCTCAAGCTGAAATAAAGCCTAGGAGAAAGTGAACTCAAAGGCAGCAATAGTCTTAACAGAATTTCAAAAATTGTCTGGCTGCATTTTCCAGGATAGCTGACTACTGGAAAGTGGTAAATCAGCACCCATCCACAGGGACAGGAGCTCTCAGAATGAGAGTATAGAGATAGCTATATGATATGCCTTATCCACAGGATACAAAAATTAACTATACAGAAGTTTAAGTCATATAGTTAACTACAGTTGCCCTGAAGTGGAGATGGGCATTGCTACTACATCCAGAACACTCACGCATGTATAAAAAAATATCTTCTCACAAAGTGACTGAACAAGGTGAATCAAAGTCCATCTTAACTAACTCAGTTTGGAATGCTGTTTAAGAACTCAAAGGCAAGGTTGTATTTTATCCAGGATACAGTTGTAACTAGTTACATTTTCAGAATTTGGTTTAAAATATACAAAGCTCGAGGAAATAAGACTTCAGCGCAGTTTCTTTAACTAGCTTGCTCTTAGTCCAACCTTGCCCTCAAGGCAGTCTTTCAGAGTACAAAAGCTTCAGTTTTTGTAATCTGAAGTAAAACAGAAAATGTCAATGTGTCTGTAAAGTTCATGTTGAAAAAGCATGAAAATATTTTGCAAGATGAAAAACATATGGCAAAAGTAGCGTCCTTAGAACTAACTGCTGCACAACACAAAAATTCCAAGATTTCAGGAAAGTTACATTTTTATAGATGTCTTTACCTAAGCTGCAAGAATTGTTCCACTTGATTGCATTATCTGCAGTTAAATCCAATCTACTGATGAATTTTTTGCTGATCTAGAAGTGACACCTACGTGCACTATTCTGAAGTAATCCTAAACCTCTTAATTGGGGAGACTCATTTGCCTCTTGACAAAATTCAGGGATTAGGTGCAGAAATCAGGGATTAAGTGCAGCAACATCACTGCTCTGTACCCTTTTAGTTAAAGAAAAAAGACAAACACTCGTAGCTGTGAAGGCATTTCCACTCCTGAAAAGAAGCATGAGAACTGATTAGCAGACCTCTGCAAGTTGTAGTCATGAACAGCAGGATCTTAATGCAAGATTGGATTCTCAGCCAAGTGGATCCCATATGACAATTTATTATTTTTTTTTTTGCCTCTTGGAGACTAGAAGAATAAGCTAGGGGCTTACCTGAGTACATAAGCTTCCTGCTTGTCAGTTTTTGTCACACTTATGATCAAACAATGCACATTCTCCAGAAGTTTGTCCCACTCAATCCTGCAAAGAAATTAGAGAAGAGCAAAACCAACAGGTTAAATAAACAAAACTTTCTGGAACCCTGGGTAAAAAATAAGAGCTATAATCTTGTTTGGGCTACGTCTCAAGCTGCTGGAAAGACAAAGACTTTTTATATAGGAATTGTCTATCACAATACAGCAATATCCAATTCTTAGCTCCTGATGGCCAAGTACTCCTCAAGATCTGTTCATGTAATCTGCTGCACGTGGACAACTGTCAAACAGCAAACCCAAGCCTCTATCTATGCAAGTCAGAATAACCTTAACTCCTGCATCCTGCATGTACTAAGATAAAATTCATAATTTTAATGTTTTAGGCTGAGTCTCCATGTACTTCAATTACAGCAGTCATTGGCAACTATCAGAGTAATAAATCAGGAAGTTAACATTAACATGTTTTATTTGTCCATCTTGGAGTCAAGTTCATAATGTAATTGAAAACCAGACCTAAAAACTAACACATCTCAATGACCTGAATCCCTGTTTGATCAATCAGGATTCATTCTACCTCTAGAAAACAGAGAAGACATACCAAATCGTTTGGAATGGTACACTTGGAAAATGGAACTATTTTCATATACAAGTTGAAGCTACAGTGCTAGCCTTCTACTAGTATAGTGGTAGAAGTTTAATAATTCTGTTCTTAACTATCATTACTCATTCTTCAACTAAGGAACTAAAAAAAAAAATAAAAATAAATCAATGGGCTCAATTTGAGTCCAAAGACTTCATGACAAGTGACAGCCTTGCAAAAAAACTACTCTGGTTGTCACTTCAGTCTTTTGTTTGCACCAGATGAGTAGAATCCAGTATAGTCAGATTTGCTGCAAAGCAGATGAGAACAGATACAGCTTCCTGAAGGTGCAAAATCACACGACCACCAGCTGTCCTACTTTTCCTATCCCTTCCTTCCCACAGCATAATTCCACCTGCAGGTTTGTGCCACCTCTTCTGCTCAAACCTGTTATGAACCAAGAAATGAAATTTAAAAACCCAGCATAAAACTAAGCTGTCCATCAGCAAAGCTGTAACATCTATAGCACCCTTCACAGCTGACAGCACAAAAGAATCTCAATTTTTTCATCACCAAGCAAGCTATTAGATCAGCTCAGCTGCCCATATAATTAAACCTAATCCTTCATCAGGAATCAGACCTCTCTCCCTTTATTGACACTGCAAAAGCTCTAAAGTTGTACTTCAGGGCAGAGCACTCATATTGTTAGTTGAAGTTTTGGATTCCACTGTACATAACTAATATTACTCAGATGTACTTTGCTTCTCTGAACACCCCAGCAAACACATACCTTGAGAATGTCTCCTGAAGCTGAATTCTGTACCTTTACTACTACTAACTTGAGAACTTTCCCTTTTAAAGTGTATGTTACACCAAGACAGTATATTTATACAGAACTTCACCAGAACACACTTAACTTACCTACTCACGCTATAGCCTCCTTTTAGATGAAACCAAAGCTACCAAAAATGAGTTTAAGAGAATCTTGTGCATCTTAAACCCCCTCATAATTAAGTGCACATCTGAGTAAGTTTATGAACTCATTGATATAACTGAATACTTAAAATCAAAGTTATGTTTTCCCTACCATCCCAATTAGTAAACCTTGATGAAATACTCTTCTGCAACTATACACGATGGCATGGACCATTCACTAGAAGCAGCTTGGTTTTAATTTTAATGCTCAGATAAATTGCCACACAATTATTCAGCTCTACACTTATGTCATTGACTGGGTTTGGCTCTGTTCCTGATACTCAAATTTACATGAAAATGCAAGTGTCTGCTCATCTTTGAAAAACTCAGTAAATGCAAAGAATGAAGTAGTTTATATTACACCTATTTTTGAATGCCCCTAAACAATCACACTATTTTGCCAAGTAGGGGACTGAAAGATTTAGTTTTCTCTGGAAGCTACAGCACACTTGCATAAGTTTGCCAGCCTTAATAATCCTCCCTATAACATTCTATTATATTCTCCCTATAAATTGAACTAGTTAATCCGTTAACATGTTCAAATCATTCCAGTACCACTACTGATGACATTTTACCTGCCATTCAAGGAACACTCAGTGTCTAACATAACTTACAAAAGCTGAGGCAGAGTTCCCTTACACTGCCTGATGCTGAGCTCCAGTTATTATAAATCCGATTCTGTACTTGTCTAAGTATTAATGGATATCTTAATACCTATCCTAGGCTTCTCAAGAGCACACGTCTCAGCCTTCACAAGCTTCTTACCTGGCCAGACAGTCAAAACCTTAGCTTATGTAGACAAGTGAATTTAAGTATCACTCTAGTGCAGCTCCATGCAGAGATTTCAGGGGAAAGGGTCATCTGAGTTTCAGTCACATATTAACTGAGGAAGATGTAACAATTTTAGTGTTCAAGTAGTTTAGTAATGAAAGATCAGCACAGCATATTAACAGCACCACATTACTGCATATTAAGTGCAAAGCCTACCATGCAAAGTTATGCTTGTTAGTACTACAGTCGCTATTTAGGCATTATGGCTGGAATCTGTCATTATTCCACTACAAAAGCAACAGGTAAGCATGTGCCAAATGTCCATGCATTCAGCCTTGGCAGGACTAAAGAGTCAGTTCAACATTTGATCTAATTAGAGCAGCATTAAGGAAAAAAGTCTACAAGTTGAGAAACATACAAGGTAGCAGGCTTGATCCAGAAGCACATAAAATAGACTAACCAAGGGCTGCAGCACCCAGAATGAGACTTGGCCATATTAGAGAGGTTTTGCAGAGATACTGGCCTATGCCTATAAGCATGTTAAAGTTAAAGCACAGTAAACTACAGAAAGGCTACTAACATGCTGGATTTGATCTCAATATAATCTATTTAAACAAAATTACCTTAGTATTTGACATTTTTCTGTTGTTTAAAGCAGAGATAAAGAAGAACATCTGGGACTACTTTGTACCAAGTAGACTGAGTTCACTAGCAGTCTAACTCTTGCAGAAACCAAAGAGACTAACGATAAAATGCTGTCATGAGCTTCAGCTCTTTAAAATTCACCTTCCAGTAGGAAGTATGTGGATTGCCTTGCTAATTCTTAAACATAGCCAGACATGAGGACAACCCCAAACACTTTGGAAACCACTTTCCTATACTCAAGCCAAGCATTCTAGAATATGATGCATGAGACTCATTGGTAGCTACATTCTATAGCAGACCTGCATCCACTGGAATTCCAAACTGAAAATGCATTTGAGACCAACTTCTCACTGTTATGTAGGCTTATTACCCACTACATTCCAAAGCTTTTAGGATCCTGTTTCAAGGAACCGCCACCTATAGAAAGTCAAAATAGTTTTTCCAACAGGCAAGCATCATGCATCTTAAATGGCTGCACATCCTCAGAGAATAACAAACGAAAAATGTAATACATCTACTCAAGTGTGAAAAAACTGTCCATACTTGAATGGTAGAAAGCTACTTTTTCTGTACTTGACTAATAGGACACACCTAAAAAAATCAAGTTCAGCAATCTGCTAAACCTGTGTTGCAACATTTAGTGCCTTATCATCAAAGACTTGTTACCAGAGTGCAAATAACTTCCATTCAAACTGTCACCCAGGATGTCAGTATGGAAAACCTATCAGAACCGAGAGTAGTTTAGCTTATTTTAGGAAGTATGCTTTAAGCATGTAATGAAAATAGTCACAGTCCCTCTCAACCAAGTTCCAAACCATTATGTTTGCTCCTTTACTTCATATTTTTGAGTAATAAAGAATGGATGAGCTATGAATCAAGTCTTCTTTGCCATATAAAGCCATATTTTTGAACACAAGTTATCAGTCGATTCCAAGCCTTTGCCTTCAGGGCAACAAGTTCTTAACACAGGAGTCAAGCACAGGAGGCAGTTGCACAATGCCGTTGTTTCAGGACATCTGGGAAGAGGTAACAGCAATTTAAAGAGATAACGAACTACATCAAGAACTTCTTCCTGTCAACAATTAACAGCCTCCACAAGCACACCATCCCACCACCCCAGTAACAGTACCTTGCTAACGCAGCCCAGACAGCACTGGGGTCGTTTTAACATTAAGGCAGGAATTTTTTAGGAAATAAATCCAGCTTAAGCTATATACATACTCTCGCATAGCTTTTCATTTAAATAGAACAGCTGGCAGGTCTGCAGCAATCAAAGTAATACACATTTTAATCTTGTACTTTACTGTAAGACCTTGTTTAAAATCAAGCATTCAACCGCAGAGTAACTTTTTATTATTCTCTCACTTGTTACCTATCAAGTATTTTTAGGAGCCAACAGATCTATCAATTACCTCATTAGTAGGCTACAGTTAAGCAGGAAAATTCCCACCAGTACCATGATCCAGAATAGTCAAACTTAATGCCTTGTCTGAATAGCCTACGCAGAGATGTACCTGAGGTGCAGAGGCTGGAGAAATAAATACTAGTGTCACTAGAATTGCAACATTAGTTTCAAGTGTTCTGAAACAGATACAGTTCAGACCAGCTACACAAAAAAAAAATAAAAATCACAAGCTTTCCAAAGCAACTTCCTATTAGAATTATAACTTAGTTTACAAATTGCTGTTTAAGACTGATTATCTTGAGCTATGTTCCCACCCTGAGTTTAGACACAAGGCACTGGCAACTTGATAACTTTACTTCAGCAGTATCTGTGAATTGCACAAAAACCACACACCCTCCACATGCTTCTCCGAACACAGATATACAGAAAGACCAGCTGTATCTCCCTTATCTTAAACTTAAGCAACTCCCTAGGGACATGCACTTAATCTTGAATTAAAGACAGGCACCCAAATGGAAAACTGCATCCACATCAAAAGTGATCCCAAACAGTACCCATAAAATGCTTCTTACCTGGAAGGTCCTGAGCCAGCTAAAGAGAATCATTCCCAAATGACACAAATATTTCAACAATGGCACAAAGATGGCTACCGATAGCACTTTAAAGGCTGGATACTTCTCCTGTTGCAGGCCTTGTATTGATATTGCAATTAGAGCAATGCAGATGGAATGGTGACTCCATCCTTTACATCCAAAGATATTTGATGGGTATTCCTAAGTCTCATATCAAAGGACAAAATACACCTGACACCCAGATGTTGAAGGAAGAAGCATGAGCCTCAACACACACCTCTGGGCTTAAACAAGACTTAAAGGCAACATTTAGGGCAAATTTCAGTGTAACCTTCTCCAGAAAGGACATGGTATCTACCATTAACTTCAAATCTCCTGTTCTCCTGGCTTAGTAAACATCCATTAGGAAAGCTCTTTTAGGAACACAGCAGTAGCTACATATTTTAAAACTATGCTCTATGGAGTCCCACTAAGGGATCAGATCTTTGACAAAAAGTGACTAACCAAATTCTTTAGCTATTTCAGTGGTAAGGTAGGAAAATGTCAAAAAAGCCTTCAATGTAAGCCTTCCTGCAAGCAGTTATCACAATCAGTAGTAGTACTGAGTGCAAAAGAGTTTGCTTACTGTGTGTGAAACCACTCTTTAATTACAACTGAGTTACAAGAAAGCATCTTTTACCTGTAATTTTGAACTTGTTTGCTAAAATCTAGCTATAAATATCAATACTGATGAAGGGATGACAATCCTTGCACAAAGTTCTCCAGATTACCCTTCATCTCCATGTAAAAAAAGTTCAGCAATTATACAGTGACAGAGCCAGCACCTTGGCACAATCCTGCCTACCCTGCCTTCCAGTCTCCACATTGCTTTGTTCTGAAGAACTGCAGGAGTGAGGGTAACATAGAGCCTACTGCCCAGCCTCCTTGTACCTCTCCCTGTTTTCCCAAACACCCAGATAACACTGCTACGGCCCTAAGGACTGGGGGGACAGGACAGAGGTGCAGCTGCAGCAGTGAGTTGACTCAGGCTATAGGGTGCAGTACAAAGCAAGTATTTACAGGACTCCTATCAGATGATGCTTGACTGTATTCAGTGCTTAGAAGTTTTCATGTGACACATGATGAGAATCTCCTGTCAGCATCACTCCATATTGTTAACTACTGTACTGTTCTTTCTCCAGTTTCTTGTGTGTCCACATAGTATGAAGAAATAGGAAGCACATTCAAGGTCTATAAACAAGCTTAATTTCAGAGTATACTTCAGTGTTGAATGCTTGAGATACAGACTTGTAGTACTTGCATCATTAACTCATGATTTTAGATTTCTGTTCATTTGAAATTATAAGCCTTTACATAGGAAATGCATAGTTGCACATCATCTGAAGGAACAGACAGCTTATTTCACTGGAGGGACAGTGAAGGCACTACTCTGTGACCATGGAATTCCAGAGCTTGGAGCATGTTCATCATGTTTTCAGCAAGTCCTCCTTTTTTAATACATAGTTTACATCAGTTTTCAAAAACTTTACAAAGTATAGTGAGAACAAGCACTAATGTTAAAGCAAATCATTTAGAGACCACAAAAACATTAACTTCTTTCCCCTTTGAATATAAGATAGGCAGATGCTTGCCGCTATTTCAACCACAAGATCTTTTTTCCAAATTGATTAGCAAATTAACAACACCCCCCTCCAAATCCTAACAACAAAGTCCATGTTTAATACTTTAAGCTTTCAGTTAGGACTTTTACTGAACATATTAAAACTAGAAGTATAGATCTTTTCTGAAACACTCTACACCTATTCAAACTCTTCTCTAGAAAGCAGGCTTGCCTATAGGAGGAAAAAGTGTGAAAATATTATTAACTGCAGCAGTTCTTGAACTTTGTTTCTTTTTTTGCTGGTGATATCCAGCAAAGACTTTAAAACATCTAATCCCTAGCAAGCACACACAACGTGGAAATTTTTAGCTTTTAACACCAGCTTAGTCATTCAGTAGATGAATGGCTCACAATTCACTACTAAGCAGGTATTACAATACAAAAGGCAAGCTCAACTAGTTTGCAACTTGATTTTAATTTAGCTATTGTTCTACAGTTTCAGCTTTGATTTCAAGTTCTGTTCAACAAACCAGTTTATTCAATTGCCTTTACAGAATTAGCATAGTGAAATAGATTGCATTCATAATTTTTTTTTCATTTGCATCCATCAAATGTAACAAATAATCCTGACAATTTTGTAAAAGAGAACATTTATAAAATCTACTTGCATACCAGCAGCACAGTTTCACTGGTAATTATTCCTGGACACTGCTTAAAAGCAATCTTCAAACATATCCCAGCTTCCTACCAAAAAAGTACACAGCTTCAATTAACAACTTGTATTGAGAGCCAATTACCACAAAGGCCTTCAAAGGTTGCTCACAGCTCTGAAACTGTGTTAAAGACCACAAGTTCAACAGTTAACAGTTTGAATCTACTCTATTAAAACTTTACAGCCATATCTAAACCAAACAAAGGAACTGTCACAGTATCTGCCTTGCAATTGCATTAAGTGCTCTTGAGCAGTTTTTAAAGTTTGCAGTTCTGTATACGTGAACCTGAGTTGACAAACAGAACACCAAAGAGCATGAATGCGTAGATGAGGAAAGTATTTGCAGAACGCCAGCTCTAACTAGATCTGTATATTCCAACACCAGAATATTAACACAAAGTCAGATGAGTACTTTTGGAATCTTTCACATTTCAAGTCAAACATGACAGGAATCCTGAAGTGCCTACACAACTCAGATCATCTGCATGTATTTCAGTCAGGATTTGCAGTGGTCTTCCAGAACTGCTTGGACCTTAACTATACAAGTCATTACCATGCAGTTGTCTGCTAAACCTCAAAGAACTCCATGTTTGATGATATCCATGTTAAGCACATTATTCAGAAACGTCTAAATAGCTTCACAAGTCAAAGTTAGATGATTGAACTACCTCATTGCACCAACAGGTCAGAGCTAAATATGTATTCTGCAGTGCTTCTGGTATGGCAGAAATGAAGCTTCCACTACCCACAATCTAGTGGTATGTATCTATATAAACATGCACACACATAACACGGGCTATTTATAATTTCAGGAAATGCAGTTATCAACCCACTGACAACTCAGATCTTTGGATACCTAACTCTACCAACATACGCACACAGGCATATTGATGACAAATACTGAAACAAAGAAAAAAAGACAAATAGCACATGCTAACTATACCTTTGAATGGAGACACTACCATCATGAACATATTCCAAACATTCAATACATCATGAAAAGCTCTACCCCTCAAGCTTCCTTTCTCAAGCTTCCTGATCACAGGGTAAAAGCAATATATACAAGCAAATTTGGATACACTGGGGGGGGGGGAAAAATCCTCCAGCTACCATCTGAACCTGAAAAGTTGAACAATTTATCATAGTGACAGTAAGCTACTGACATAAGTATAACCTTCAGATTTGCTCCGTATGCTTAAAACAAGCCTGCTTTTGTCAGCTGTGTCAGCTGATTACACCTACATACCAATCTCACGGGTCTCTGCAAACTCAAGCCCCGAGTCCATTCTAGGGAACATAAGCAGATTTTGCTTTGTTCTTCAAGCCTGCAGCTACCATTTTCTGACGTTTCCAGGACACTTGTGTCAAGAATATAATTTTCTGCAGATCTAGTTGGACCCCCTATTACTGCAAGTCAGAAGACTAGTTATTCCAGTCTTTCCAGATTGCCCCCCTATAAAACACTGTACTGGCAATCTACAGTAAAGCTGGCATGCCTGCCCTGCCCAGCACGGTTTCAAAGATGCCCTGGGTACCGGCAGGTGGCCACCGGCTCCCGAGCTAACAAAGGCCGAGCAGTCATACCTCGGCCACG
>NW_009730260.1:0-6173 GCF_000703405.1 Apaloderma vittatum
GCCCAAGCTGCGGGCATTCGTATAAAGGCATAATAAAAATACTGCTCTTCTCCATGTAGTGTTCTTACAGCCTCGACCCATGACATCTGCATCAACAGCGCTACCTTACTCCAGAGTGTACTCTAGTAGCCTCAGAGAGACAACATAATCTAGTTGTAGCCACGCTCTGTAAGTGAGAGGCTCCGCATGAAGAAACCAACCTTGACTTTCAGGTTTGAGTTAGGTTTTCAGGGAATTGAGAATTCTCCCTAGTTACAGTGGGACAACTGAAAATCTTGGATGCAAAGTGAAGTTGTCTCAAGAGATATCACCTTTGGGCATACCTAGGGATTGCCGCTGCATTTAGACTTGGTGCGAAACTCATAAAGATGCTGTCTAGAAATGGGATCCAGGGTGTCAGATTGTGCTAATATGCATGCAGAAGGAAGGCTTCGGCAACAATTGCACATGAAAGGGTTGCCATTTCAGCTGTGGAAGCAAGCCCTCCTGGTACAGATGCCGGTCATTGATTCAAGGCATCGAAGGCAGCAAGGGTAGTGATATCATTGTGTCTAGTCTAAACACAGGCCAGGCCATTAAAATTCCTAACATCCACAGGCTGCATTAGTCCCTGATGTCTCAACATCATCCTGGGAATTCGTGTTGGACTGCTTGATCATCCTTTATTCTGCATGCCTGGAGACAGACCCTCTACTGTAGGTGCCCTCTGCAGCCCTTGGTCCAAGTTTTCTCACCTTGTAATTTGGCTGCATGAAATAGGTGATGCATTTTCACATGACTAGAATCTAAAATTGCCCTGTTACAGCCACCTTAACCCCACTGTTATTTTCCATTCCTCCTACCTTTTTCACAAAACATTTTATCTGCGGTGACTTTGTACTTATTTCCAGATTGCTGAGACAGTGAACTGTCTCTGCCTGATACTGATCCTGCAGAACCTTGCTGTAAGCACCTGTTTCGGGGAGGATGTTGGCAGTTGTTAATCTGCATAGTGCGTGCTCTGCTTATGGTGAGTGCTGACTCTGTTCTGTCATACTCCCCAGTTTAATTCTGTGACGTGTCCACCATGACTTTTGTCAGCCAAACAATCTCTAAGAATTAAACAGGCTTTTGTTAAACAGACTTGTTTTCCACACAACCCTGTTGCCTGGCATTAACTGTATATCTAGCCTTGAATTCTTATTAATCAAGTCTCTTATCAGTTTTCCATTATTTTGCCTGTGACATCAAGGAAAGTAGTCTGCATGTATCTGGTCACCCCTCTGTGCCCTGCTCAAACACTGGCATGCTTCCAGCCTCTGAGAATTTCCGAAGATTAAAATTATCTCCACGAAGCCAGAAGTTTCTCCGGCCAGCTCTTAAAGAGCTTGCGGGGGTGGGGTTAGACTAGGGGATCATTAAAGGTCTTTTCCAACCCACAGGTCCCTTCTGACCCAAACCATTCTATGCTTCTATGAACTCTTGGGTGTAGACACCTCAAGGCTGGGGATAGAAAACCATTTTTAATTGTCAAACTACTTCACACTAGGCAGTCTATAAGCTAACAACTGGCTATTTCTTCTCTCCCACTGTGACACTGCTAGAGCATCTTCCCTCTTTAGTGGAACAAAAAGTAGGTGTTTCTGGAACATTTCTACTTTTATAATCATCTGTTAGAGCTTTTAAAACTTTCTACAAGTGGGCCAATATAGCTAGGAATTGTTCTTTAACAAGTTGAAAGTTCTTGGAAGAAAAGTCCTTTTTTTGATATAGCTTATACCAGTTCATACTAGAATAAATGTAGATAAATTTGTTTTATCTGTTCCTTTTCTAATTTAAGTTACAGGCTACCCAAACTTTATCCACCAGAGACACTAGTTGTTTAGATGCAGAGCTAGTTCACTCTGGACTGGCTGATTAGCTTAGCTGCAGTGTCCTGTAAATGCAAAACTAATTGAGCTACTGGGTCACAGCAACACCCTCATGCCCTGCAAGACGCTTTTAGACGTCCTTGCACCATGTTACACAGTGCTTCTTGCAGCACTTGCAGAGCATCTGCCCTTATCAGATGGATTTTAAAAGACCTAGTGGAATCTCAATCCTCCCTTACTTCAGATAATGTAAATGTTTCTATAATTGATGAGTAATAAGCTTACAGTATTGTAAAGCGGAAGCTAGACATTATAGCTTTTGCTGTGTTGCTCCAAACTCAGGATAAGCATTTTTATCCTGCAATATATTTTAGGAGAATGTTTCGAATAGCATGTCCAAGGATATTTGCCAACTTTGGTTAAATGTCAGTCATCTGCTCTTCGTAGATGCAGCAGCTGGCAATGGCAGGAACAAAGCAGTGCACTTCAGAGACCTTGGGGAAATACAGTCTGGTCAGTCTGCCCTCAGTGCCTGCGAAGGTGATGGAGCAAATGGTGCTGAGAGTCATTTCCAAACATACTGAAGACAAGAAGGTGACTGGGAGAAGCCAGCCTGCGTTTACACTGGGGAAGTCATGTCTGACCAGCCAGATCCCCTTTTATGATGAAATGACTGCCTTGGCAGATGAGGGAAGAGGAGGGAATGTTACTTGCTTTGACTTCAGCAAGGATTTCAACAGTGTTCCACATAGCAGCCTCCTAGACAAACTGATGAACTACAAAGTTGCTATATGGACAGGGAGGTAGACTGAAAACTGGCAGAACTGCTGAGTCCAAAGGGTTGTGATTAGGGTGTGCCCTCGGTTCCAGGGCCAATAATGTTAATATCTTCATTAATTGCTTGAATGGTGGGACAGAGTGCAGCTTCAGCAAGTTCACAGATGGCACAAAACTGGGAGGAGCACCTGATGCACCAAATTGCCATTCAGAGGGACCTCAACAGACTGGAGAAATGGACCAATGGGAATCTTATGAAGTTCAATGAAGGGAAATGTGAAGTTATGCCCCTGGAAAGGAATAACCCCACATACCAGCGTGAGCTGCAGCCAACCATCTGGAAAGCAGCTTGGCAGAGAAGGACTTGCAAGTCCTGGTGGGTAAGGGGAACATGAGGTCAGCCATACGCGCTTGCATCAAAGACCAACAATGTCGTGAGCTGGATTAGGAAGAGTGCTGCCAGCAGATTGAGGGAGGTGATCCTTCCCTCCTCTCACCAGTTCAGCACCAGTGAGACATCTGGAGTGCATGTCCACTTCAGGACTCCACAGTACAAGACATGGGCATACTGGAGAGAGTCCAGTGAAGGGTTGCAAAGATGATTAAGGGACTGAAGTATGTGACAGGTACAGACTGAGAGAGCTGGGATTTTTTAGCCTGGAGAAGGCTCAGGGCAATCTTGTCAGTCCCTTGCGTCATGGAAGTGACTCAAGAACTTGAAGCCAAACTTCTCAGTGGTGCCCAGTGATGAGCCACAAATTGAAAACCAGGAAATTCCATTTATACATACAACTTTTTTACTGTGAGCATGGTCAAACATTGGCACAGGTTGCCCAAGGAGGCTGTGGAGTCTGTCCTTGGAGATATTCAAAACATGACTGGATGTGGTCCTGGGCAGCCTGGCCCAGCTGACCCTGCTTTGGGCAGGGGATTGGACTAGCTGATCTCCCAAGCTGCCTTTCAACCTCAAATATTCTGTCATTCTGAGAGTACTGGCACCCAGAATTCAGGGATATGACTTGACCTCTCTGACCATTTTTTATTCCAAGAGTGTTAGTAAATTGAGAAAGAAAGGTGACAGGGAAATTCATGTTATAGGAGCCAGACTTCTCCCTGTAGTCACTTTCTATCGGTCTGTGCAAAATATTCAGATGCTTCCCTTCCCTTTAAAAGCAGTGTTGAGCAGCCCAGAGCGTAGGACTAAAAGCTTTTCATATAACTAACACACTCAAAGTACAATGTATATATCAAGATAACAGGGAAAACATTTTATTTTTCTGAGTCAAAGCCTATTTATACAGATAAATGTAGGGGAATTCCTTGCAGAACAAGGACACATACCCCTAGACAGTTTGGACCATCCAACTTGGACCTTAAACAATGCTCTGTTCATAGAGTCGCCTTGAAGCTTAAAAAGAGGTAACAAAGTTGTATCTGCAAGAACTTTGCTGGGTGTGCAAGGACGTGGGATAGGATGTTCTAACCGCAGCAAGGGCATCTAACACCCACAAGGATTGATAATGATAATCAAAGACTGAGCTTACTGTAGCTTGTGCTTGGTGAGTGAACACAAAGCATGTTGTATTAACAGGATATATATTGGGCTAATTGGAGCAATAAAGTTGGAACAGCATGTAACCGCATCGGTGTGATTGTCGTTACCCGGCGGCTCTCTGAAAAGGGACCCTCTTCAGGTAAAACACTAAAGCTGGCTTCATGCGACTAACAGCTCCTATAAATATACATGGCAAGTCATCATTGCTCCTAGAGTGTCTCTTCTGGAAGGGCAAAAAGTCTCTATGAAGTGGTTTTATATCGGAGAGCAAGATGAGAAGTCATTATAGCTTAATAGCTCTCTACTGGCACCCTCAATGGCCCAGCTGCTGCACTCGAGGTGTCCAGCAGCCCTCAGCAGCAGGAAGCAGGCTGCCACCACAGCAAGTGAGGAAATGGATCGTGCTTTCCAAGGTGTTCTTGTCAGTGCTGACCAACCTTTCCTCATGCTCATGGCTTCGAGACCTCCTCTAGGGCTCATATACGTGGAGAAATCAGCCAGCATTGCTCCCTAGGTGAATACTTGGCTAGAATATAGCAGCTACATGCGGAGGACTTTTACAGCAACAGTGCCAGTCAGGGTCTTCTCAAACACAACCTTAAATCTAGTCGCATCCTTTCCAGTTGTCTAGACTCTCTGAAATTTCTAGTGTAGATGAGTCCTTGAGCCACACGTTAGGCCCTGGAGAGGGTTTGTGGAGAGAGGAAACCCCTGGAACAAGGAAACTGTTGACAATGCCTGGCTGAACAGAGAGACTTGGCTGGAACTCTGGCAAAAAGGAGAGTTTGTTACCTTTGGAGGAAGGGGCAGCACACTCAGGAGGACTACAAGGATGTCTTGAGGTTATGCAGAGAAAAATTAAAAGGGCCAAAACCCAACTAGAACTTAATTTGGCCACTGCTCTAAGAGACAATAGCAATGTTTCTGTAAATACATTAGCAACCAAAGAAGGGCTAAGGAGAATCTCCATCCTTTATTGGATGTGGGGTGAGATACAATGGCAAAGGACAAAGAAAAAGCTGAGGTACTTTATGCATTCTTTGCCTCAGTCTTTAATAGTAAGACCAGTTGCCCTCAGGGTACCAAGTCCCTGAGATGGAAAACAGGGCAGGGGACTAGAATGAAGGTTCCATAACTGAAGAGGAAATGGTCAGTGACATACTGCTCAACTTAGACACAAGTCTATGGTGCCAGATGGAATCCACCCAAGGGTTTTGAGAGAGCTGGCAGAAGTGCTCACCAAACCACTTTCCATCATTTACCAGCAATCCTGGCTAACCAGGGAGGTCCCAGTTGACTGGAAGTTAGCAAATGTGATTCCCATCTGCAAGAAGGGCCAGAAGGAGGATCTGGGGAAGTACAGGCCTTTAAATTTGGCCTTGGTTCCAGGGAAGGTTATGGAGCACATCACCTTGAGTGCCATCATGTGGCATGTACAGGACAACCAGGGGTTCAGGCCCAGTCAGCACGGGTTTATGAGAGGCAGGTCCTGCTTGACTAACCTCTTCTCTATGACAAGGTGACTTGCTTAGTGGATTGGAGGAGGGCTGCAGATATTGTCTGCCTGGACTTTAGTAGCCTTTGATACTGTCCCTCACCGCATCCTCCTGGAGAAACTGGCTGCTCATGGCTTGGAAGAGTGTACCCTTCACTGGGGTACCACCTGGCTGGATCGCCAGACCCAAGGAATGGTGGTGAATGGAGTTAAATGCAGTTGGTGGCTGGTCACGAGTGGTGTTCCCCAGGGCTCAGGAGTGCAGCCAGTTCTGTTCAGTGTCTTTAACAATGATCTGGATGAGGGGGTTGAGTGCACTTCCAGTAAGTTTGCAGATGACACCAAATTGAGTGGGACTTGATCTGCTGGAGAGTAGGCAGGCTCTGCAGAGGGATCTGGACAGTCTGGAGCAATGGGCTGAGGCCAATTGTATGAGGTTCAACAAAGCCAAGTGCTGCGTCCTGCACTTGGGTGGCAGCCCCCAGCAGCGCTACAG
>NW_009730260.1:6269-8505 GCF_000703405.1 Apaloderma vittatum
CATCCTGGCCTGTGTCAGGAATGGTGCTGTCAGCAGGAGCAGGAGGTGATCATCGCCACTGGTGAGGCCCCACCTTGAGTACTGCGCCCAGTTTTGGACCCCTCACTACTATGCAGACATCGAGGTGCTGGAGTGTGTCCAGAGTAGGGCAACAAAGCTGGTGAAGGGTCTGGAGAACAAGTTTTATAAGGAACGGCTGAGGGAACCGAGGTTGTTCAGCCTTTAAAGAGGTGGCTGAGGGGAGACCTTATCACTCTCTGCAACTACCTGAAAGGAGGTTGTAGCAAGGCGGGGGTTGGTCTGTTCTCCCTAGTGGCGAGTGATGGGACAAGGGGAAATGGCCTTAAGGTGCACCAGGGGAGGTTTAGGTGGGACATTAGGAAAAATTCTTCACTGAGAGGGTTGTCAAGCACTGGAACAGGCTGCCTAGGGAAGTGGTGGAATCACCATCCCTGGAGACCTTTAAAAGGTGTAGATGTGGTGCTTAGAGATGTGGTTTAGTGGTGGTCTTTTCCAGCATAAATGATTCTATGATTCAAACAGTTTTGGTATAAGGCTCAGTAAGATGACTGTAAAATATTCATAAGCCTTTTAAGCCTCTCCTCTTCCTCTTTTGGCATCCACAACCACCACTAATGCCTACTACAGTACTACAGGGAGCAGAGATGGTACAGCTGGAGATTTGGTCTCTTGTAGCTTGCAGACAAAGCTGCAGTTTGTCCACGACCATGGAAACTAGCACCTCAGTCACTTAACACCAACTGTGAAGATGTAGATGTAGGAGGTGCTTTTAGGCACATGATTTTTAACCTCTACCATAAAGCTTGGATATATTAAGTACATTCCTCTTCTCCAAAAAATAACCTTCCCAATTCTAGGCAGGGAACAGGGAAATAAGGCAGCTGGACAGAGGCCTCACTCCCCTGTACAATGAAAATATATGGAAGATCTAGGGCTACAGATGCAGTTCTAGTACTTAAGGTCTTTCTGAAACTCCTAGTCCTTTACCTTACTGTCCACCTATCTGTATTGTCCAACACTTCTAAGAGGGTATTTCCTTTTTAGAAAAATAAAGTGTTTGAAAGTAAACTCTTGCCTTAGAATAAATGAGGCACCAGAAGAAGAGAACAGGAAGGAGACTGAAGTGTCTAACAGTCCCAGCTGTGCAGAGAACAGGACAAACGTTTAAGCTATGATAAACAGAAGAGCTGAGGACTTGCTCTTCGGACAGTAATCCGCTGAAGGAAAAACAACAGTTCACTTTATTTCCTTTGTATCAATCATATGAATACCAAGGCTGGACTATTACAGTGAGAAACTCAAGCCCACTTGCTCTCAAACTACCCTGGATTTACTTGCAGTGGGATAAGTAGCAAGTATAGGAAACCAACTGTGAAGCCAACACACTATACAAATACATTTTATTTAGAGATACTCATAGTAAGATGCACAAATACTTTTTGTTCACCAATTTTCAGATCACACAACTTCAATTAGTGGAAAAAACAAACTGCAGTTAATTACAATTATCTATATAACAGGGCAGTAGTAAAAGATCCATTTGTCAGACTACAGCATGGTTAACGATACTCAGGTGAGAATGTACAGATCTAGGTATTTAAAAAGTGCATGGGACATTGCCACATACACTAACATGCTTTTTCAAAGAGCAACATCTTTCTGGCATGTGAACACAGTAACCCGGTTAATGCAAGATGGTAGGTTAGGCTCTTAATTTGATCTGGAAACGTATCTAGTAACAGTTTTCCTCCAAGCAGCAAATTAAGAGTTATTTGTGACTGACACGTGGAAAGCAATCTGTAAAAATCACTGTTACTGCCCATGTAGTCAAGCAACACACTGATGACCAAAAATGATCAGTTCCAGACTAAGCCTCTCAGCTCTTCTACTAGTGTTCTTCAGAAGAGTCCACAGTTCTTGATTGCATTTAGTAAACTGGCAGAAGAACTGTAATCTGAGATCCAAGCTCTTGTATCCACACAAGAGTTCTTCCACAAGAGAAATCTCAGTCCTCAAATTTCAAAAACACCATGTTCCACCTGCAAGCATGTCTACTGCATCAGATATTGCTGTGTTTACTTTTAAATTCCCATCTAAATGGAGAGAAAGTTAGGAAGTGGTGCTGATCTGAGAGTAGCTGCACTGGTTTGAAGTTCTACTGAAAACACACGGAACCTGGACTATTCTCCCCAGTGTCTGTCTCAAGGAAAGGAAG
>NW_009730260.1:8522-38166 GCF_000703405.1 Apaloderma vittatum
CCACTGTTCAGTGAAATTCTTGCTTTCCTTTTGAACAGCGATAGTGCTGTATGGTGCTTGGGAAGGACCAGCAAGGACTGTTGTGTGGATCATTACAAGCAAGAAACAAGTTAAATCACTTTTCAGTTAAACTTCTTCCCATTGCAAACAGAGAGAGACAGACTGACTTTTGCATTATAGTAGAGAGGCACATTTTGCATTGATGAGCAGAAAACCTCAGTTTACATCGCAACCTTCTGCAGATTAGAATGCAGGCAAACCTCCTGCTAAAGCAATTTTAAATTTTAAAAAAGAAACCAAAAAACTCAGTTACTCTTCTTCTATTTAAAATTCTTAAACTGCTCCCTCACCTATTATACCCAGAGATACCTTTCCACTTGTGTGTACGCAGCTGCTTCTCCTTCCTAAAACTTGTTTGTGCAAGAGATCCTTGGAAGCAGACAAATAATTCTGATGCCTCACAGGGTGGGTCCCTGTACCCTGCTCATGAAAGTCACTATGATTTCATACATATGCAGTAAACCCCAGAATAAACAATGAAAAAAAATATAAAAGCCAGCAAATTGAAATTGCCAGCAGGAGTCAACTCCTTTGTGGAGAAAAAATCGGAGCAAAGCCTTTCGGGCTGAAAGCAGGATACCAGTCCCAGGAAATATCCCGGGCTGAGTCAAACCAACAGGGAGCTGGCGAGCAAAGCCCCAATTCAGCAAGCTACCTCCTAAGTGAGTGTAGGACTCTCGAACTGTAGTAGCGCTGTGCAGAACTGGTACTTGAACTAGTAAGCCATGAAAGGATGGGGAACTTGCTTGAGTCCCAAGGGGCAGAGGGTGGCAAGGCAGGAGTAAGGTCAGGATGAGAGGCTGAGAATGGAGACAGTTTAAGTAATAGTTACAGAAGTTACTTAGCCAGGCCATTTGTAATGGTGCCACCATCACACCTGCGCTGAGACAAGCTCAGAGCAGCTAGCTGAAGCTGTAAATCCCAGCTGGTTTGTTACACCCCTGAACTTGTAACAGCCAGCCAGGTGGAGGGAAATACAGACAAGGCCCTTTCACTCCACCATCCCATCAGGGAGCACATGGAGGTAGCTGGTGGTGGCTGTACAGCACACTGGTGTCCCTAAGTCATGGAAAAGATGCAAGTACATCGGTAACCTTGGGTGATGAGGGGGAGAGCAAGTGACCACAGAGGAAACCGGTTCTTCCCCATGCCATCATCACACCTCATCCAAAAAGGAATGGACAGCAGTTTTACAAGGTCTGGAAGCAACTAATGTGCAGTCGCATAAGCTCAAGGCATGACAGAGCAAACCCTCGAGGCTTCCTTTGCTCAAATGTTTTATTACCAGCTCATCTTGGAGCACATCCGGCCTTTCCTGTTACTGCCAGCTGAAGCTCATTGTAGCAACTTTTGACTTTTTAGCACAGCGTTGGCATTTAGCTCACAGGCCTCCTATAGGACATTTTTTTTCATAATCCACCAAATATGCAAAAGAAAAAAAATCTGTGGAGAAAGACCCTAAATGGGATGAGGTCAGCACAAAGTTGGTGGTACACCCTCCTGGCTTTGCCCTCAATTAAATGTTTAGCTACGACATTGAGTAGCAGCCACAGATGCCAGTTCTCTGGTTGACTAAACCAACACTGATCAGTTTAACGAGAACACTGGGCGCAGCCGCAGGGCACCTCCACTGCTTCATCTGCTGACATCCACTGTACAATATGGATGCAAGAGAATCTCAGCTTGCGTAGACTGTGCAGGAGTGGAGTCTCCACTGCTGGGGCAGCCAGCCAGCCACTGAACCTCACAGTAACAGCACTGAGTGACCTTTCTACAGGGGGCTACAGGTTTTCTATTTATTGTGACTTGATATTTTTCAGACTAGGCAAGCTGCTTTGAACTGATTGTTAAAGGTAAACTAGGAAGAAATATGAGAAGAGGAAGCTGCTAAAGATTAGAAAACAAAGTTAAACCCATCTGTACTACTCTGAATAGTGACTGTGATAAAAACAGGACTTTACTGAATTTGATGAAACTTTGAAGTCAGTGAGAAGTCAAAAGAGAACTCCAGATTAGGTCTGCACTGGGGTACAGAGAAAACAGATATGCTTAGCACAGAAAATACATGTACATTAGAGCTCCTTGACCATGTATTAATGTCAATACACTGAAAACTAATCATGTTGACTCTAAACACAAACACAGCCTCATGGATCAACAGAATGCTGTATTTCAGTTAACTATGGATATACATGCCCACTGAAGGCTGTAGCGAGTGAAGAAGTGTTCCTGTTTCCATGCTCTTATGATCAAATTAACCTTATAGTTGGGAAAGGACATCTTGTATCAATCACACTATCTGCGTAAGAGGCAGACACTCAGCCCAAATTCCAGATGTCAGTTTGAGTTTAAGAGCAATTATATCCTTTGCAAATTCAGAAAACAAAGCCAAGCATGTAATGCCTTTGTACTGAGGAGGAAAAAAAAAATAAAAAAAAAAAATATCACTGTTCAGAGAGGAGAAACAATTTACAAGGTAACAGAACACTGAACCCCACGTGCAGACAGGCTGGTTTCACATACTATCCGCAATTTCCCACTGTTTCATCTGCAAGCTGCATCAGTAATTTTGAACAGTTTTACCTTAGAGTTAGAAATGTGCACTGTAACATCTGAAGAGAGCTGTTACTACTCCGCTTGACAGCTTCTTTGATAGTTCAAGATCCAGTGCTGTTTCGGACACAGCTCACAACAGAAACGGAGAGCTGAGAAAGGCTCTGTTAAATGGGTGGGACGGCAAGAGCTGTTAAAAAACATCAGACCCTGGATTCAGAACAAAAGCCAGCAAGTCCTGATTGTCTTTTCTGTTTTGTTTTCTTGTGTGGTTTTTTTTCTTCCTTCCCCAAGGCTTTGGATCTTATGAAATATATTTGGAAAAGAAAATTAAAAAAAAAGTTCACTGTAGGACATTATACCCTCAGGCAACAAGTTGCGCTCACCGCACATTTTAAAACATGTTATGTAGTTTGTGCATCATATACAAGTACATCAGAGGCAATGGGGAAGATCCAGCATTTGCGTACATGTTAATATACAAGCAAGCACTGATAGACGTCACGGGTAAGTCTGATCCCAAGACAAACCAGTGCACTGGATTTGTGTCTACATCACATCCTAAAACACATGGAACAATTTACGAGTAACAGTACAAACCTGTTGCAACTTCAACACATACATCTTAGAAAAAGACAATGCATGTACCCAGCCCAAAGACGTTGACAAATTTGAGATAACTTTACAAAGATCAAGGTACCAGAAGAGGAAGGCACATTAACCTCTGGTTGGTCCGTTTCGGTATTATTTGGATGAGTCATAGTGATTTATATACCCTGAGACTGTGGGAGGCCTTGAAAAGGAAAGGAGACCAGGTGAATGGGCAAATAAAAAGTATAAGTTTAATGAGATTTTAAGATTCAGCACCTGAATTTTCCCATTTAGTAAGGGAATCTAGAAAAGCAGTTCCTAAGAAAACAATGTGTTGACTCCTAGATTTTTGTTCTGAGGTCAAAAGAATCAACATCCAGGACTACAGAGACATCAAACTATGTTGCAAGGGTTTTTACACACCCTCTCAGTTTTGGTCCAATGACCAGAATTCGTATACAATCAAGTATTTTGCCTGGTGGTTTTTTAGGTACAGAAATGGGCAGGCAGCCCACATTTTCCCAGCTCTGCCAACCCTGATAGCTGGTTTAGATCTGCATGCACTTTCCTTAGACCATTACCACTCCCAGCAGGATACTAGAAAATGGCACTTAGTTATTAATTGGGAAGATTCCCTTCTTTCAAGGGCATTCTTGTAATTTTCCCAGTGCCACATGGTTTTGACAAGGAAACTCAGCATCACAAGCAAAAAGATACTTCCTAATTTAAATCCTTGAACATTAACATGGAGAAAGAAGAACAGGAATATCTACTTGATCTCTTTGAAAAAGTTTCTTATTAAGCCCCTTCACAAGTACCTCCTGAGTAATGAACAACCATCCCTTTAATTTTTAAATTCTTTGGGAGTCCCAAGAGCATTACCGAACACTGCTGAGCTTTCTCTTGTGCCCCCTTGCCCATCCTCCCCTCTGCTTGCAGAGACAAGGGAGGCCACACGCAGGACGTCCCTTCACACAAGATGTGATTGTGTCCTCCTTGTCTGCAACACAAACAAATTCCTGGCGTCTGTGCTTCAGAAACACTCAGAAAACGTGTTTTAGGTTGAGGTCACACCATTGGCTCTGCTGTGGGCTGGCCAGCAGTGCAGGAATTTCCCCTTGGCTTTAGACAGCGTGTGCCTGGCCAGCACAGGAGTCCAAGATGCAGCATGGGCTGGCCAGAGGATCAGCTCTGCCTGCATCACACACACGTCTGCAACACTGTTCCCAGAAATAAGCTGCAGCTTAGTTCAGTAATTCAGTCACAGCAGCGCTCTGGACAGAAGCTATATAAGAACTCTCAAGACAGCTTGTAGAAATGACTTTATGGAAAATAAGGGTATGAGGCCACCAGAAACAGATCTCAGAGCTCCCACCTGGCTGCTGAAAGATGCTGCTTTGCTGCGATACCGTAACTGACAGCCCATTTGTTCTTGGTTTCTTGCAGACAAAATAGGTGACCTTCAGGAATAGTCTAGGCAAGCCTGCTTTATTTCACATCTGCACCAGGGGAGGGATATTAGTTCACAAGATCAGTAAAGTGCCTCTCAGCTGAGGGGTGGAAGTTAAGATACCGAACCACTACCTAGTACAACTTTCATCTGTTAACTCTGCAGCTGCAAACTATATACAAAACAAGGGCTCAGATGAAGGAAGAGGGTGAAATTCTGGAGAAGAGTAACAATACAAAAGTATCTTAATCCTTAAAATACAAAAAGCTGCCAAACACTTGAGATGGAGGCAGCAAATATATCCCCATAATGAAGTTCAGGAGTCCCCCTCATTCAGGGGGGTTACAAGAGTCACCCACAATGTGAACGTGACCTTTGTGGACAGACCAAGTCCAGTAAGGTCACAGGGCACTCTTGCAATGAATCTCAAAAATGGATCTATGCAGAAAGCGAATGGAGACTAGAAATAAACACGTATCAACTATTCTTTGGTAATTTATTCACCACAGACTAACACCAGCAGCACTGATGAAGGAACCAATCATACAGACTCACTTCTTTACTGCAATCCCAGAAAGCACCTGAGGAGAGCGCTAGCAATTCTCCATGGCTGACTTGACTGTACAAGGGATGAAGCTGGAGGAATTACCAGGAATAAGGTGTTTGGTAAAGAGAGTGAGCATCACCCGCATTGCTATGCTCAAGACAACACTGCAAAATAGCTTCTGCTTCCACAAGGAGCACAGAAGATCTCACACGACTCAAAAGTCAACAGCAGGAAAAAAAGTCTGAAGGTCTGTCATAATTAAAGTTCTTGTCTCTTCTTCAAGTGCCTAACTCAGATAAACCAGTCTGTTCCTGGAACAGACTGTAACTGGGGGGATCCCATCAGTCAAACGTGCACAAGGCCAACCGCCCAGTTCTACAGTCTGAGCCAGCCTCAAAGGTCTACCCAGTTTAAAATAAAGCAAACTGAAGGTCTCGGGCACGGCTTGACAAAATGCCAGGAAGTCCATTTCTGCATGACAGAAGTCACCTCTGCAGGCACAATATTGCCACGATTGGGACAATTTGGACTGGAGGAGGCAAATCCAAACAGATCATTCTGGAGGTCAGGGAAGAGCAACAGAAGGAAATCTTCAAGAAACACTGGAGAAGGTAAAATCATCTGAAAATGAGAACGTCACCAGGTCTCAAGAGAGCACAGTGAGCCGTTCCAGAAGCTACACCAGTGTGTATCTGACATTTGAGTAACAGGGAGCACCCAACTCATTTACACACAGAGGCTGGAGACTCCCTGCTATATAGCCATTCCTCCACTTCGATGGGAAGTAGAGGAATGCTTTTCTCATCATGATGCTGGATTGCAATTCTGACATCTAACCTAACAGGGCAACAAATTCAAATCAAGTGAGAAAACCCAGCTTTTTCTCTCATTTCTCCTATCAGTTATTTTTGGACAGTCGGCATATTGTACCTTTCTCTGCCTACCTCAATTTGTAACAGTGATTGGGCCAAAGAGTGATAAATGACCAATGACAAAATATTCTGAAATCTAACACCTGTATCCTCACAAGCATTTAAAACCACCAAAATGAGCTAGAAATTACCTTTCTCTGGCCCAATTTATTTATGTGCTCACAGCACTGTCTAGTTTGTTTCCAGTTTTTCAGGGGGAAGATTTTCATACAGCAACAACAATGGCCCATGACATGATCCCATGAGAAGTTTTCTTTTCAAGAAAGTACTCTGAAAGCAGAATATGCAGAAATGTGCGAGATTTGAGGAATTTTACATCATTGTGCAGATTCTTCTGAGAATTGCCCAAAGCTTGCTATGCAGGGAAAAAGAAAGAAGGAAAAGGGCACTCACACTATCAAGTTTTGAGACCACACACTGAGGTACCTGGGGAGACAGGAGTCAGCAGAGAAGGACACTTTTCAAGGGTGCTTCTTCAGTAACCTCTAGACTCTGCAGAAAGACCAGCCTCCGTGTTAGGAGGCTGAAGCTCAGTCCATACAAATACACTTTTTGCTCCCTCACCCAGACTTGGAGTATGCTTCAATTAATAGAACAACATTAAGGCTTGGATTTGCGGACTGGGAGTTTTGCTTTGGCACTGGTGACACTAAGTGCCTAACTAGTAACCTGTTTCAGCAGAACTGGAGGACACTGAAGTAGACTCAAGTGTCTAGTTTCTTCAAAAAAAAAAAAAAAACCACAAAAAACAAAGAAAGCAATATGTCAAACCAAGTCCAAATTAAAAAACTAAGCAGAACATATTCCCTGTGACAGTTATCTTACACAGCAGCTGAAGGAGCAATCATAAAAATAAATATCCTGCCATACTTAGCCAAGACTTGTTCTTCTCTGTATACTGCTACTTTTCAAAAACACCTTAAATAACCAAAGCAGTACGTCACATTGCAAAACAACATAAGCATCATTACAATATCTTTAAAAAACATCAGACAACTCTAAATAAAATTTGAGACCTCCTTCGCTACACCATGGTATGTAATTTGCCCCTTTTCAGAGAAAAGCTTAAGTAGCCACGCACACAGAGCCGCAAACTGATTAAATTTACGCAGCCAACCCATATGGGAAATAAAATTATGAAGTGCTGCAAGATTTCTTTGTGAAGCACCCATGTCAGTGCTCCGTGATATAAGTTTTATTTCTGGGATGGACACATATCTAGGAGAGTTCTTCTTCTGCCAGGACTTTCACCTGTTTGGGAGGGAACTGCATTCCTTGAAGGATTTCCATCCAAGCCTCCACTATCACCTGGAAATAAAGCCTGAGGCTCACTACTTGGCATTACTGATAAAGGTAAGTACACAGAGAGAGACTGCAGGCGCACGTGCAGGCTAGCTTTAGGCAGCCTGGCAGGAACTGCATCAGAGCCTAGAGCTACTCTGCAGCGGTGGCTCTGGTCTCCAGCAGAGCCAGGAGAACAGAGCACATCCCAGCCTTGCCTGTCTTCTCAGCTTCAACCAACTGCCCATTTGGCTCCAAAGCAGTGAGGCACAGGCACACTCTGCTCCACTGGTGACAGGGCCAGGGGACAGGCAATCATCTCAGCAGAGGTGTCAGTAACAAGCTAAGAGTTTGGTGCCTGCCAAAAGGCTAGGAGGAGCACCCTGGAGCATTTTAGCTCTAGGTGTTAGGTAAGACCATCACCCTGGAATGCTCATGCTTCACAGCTGGAACTGAAGGGCATCAGACCTATTCCTCCCACTCAGTCCCACATGAAGTTCAAGGGGGTTGGAATGAAGAAGACAGCAGGGGATTTGGGAAAAGACTGAGCCTCTCCTGTTGCAAGCAGGATGACAGTAGATGCTAGTGCAACGTGAGCTAACAGCAACTTGGCTCACCACATGGAAAGCTTCTAGCTCGTGTTAGTTAAGTCCGAGATGCACTCTCTAACCCTGAAGAACAAAAACCAGTTTATTTATTCCATTGGCTTATTAGAGGTGATGGCCAAACAGAACAACTACAACAGAAAGCTTCCACACCCTAGGACAAGAACAGTCCTGGGTTTTAGGCAGTTTATGACGAACATGAGCATACCAAGCAGCATACTAAGGAACCTTGGCTCATCTGGAAAATGGATAGATTTTGTTCATTTTGAATGACTCATGTCCCTAGTGCCCTTTTCCTCTCAGCACCTCAGTGTTAAGCCCTCAACGTCACATCACCCTGCAACAGCCACGCTGCAAACAGCCTACACAAACTCCAGGTGTGCAAGCTGATACCTGGGACAGCCAGAGAAGGAACAAAAGACCAATTTTTGCTCCCAGTACTGCTGAAAACTACAATTCAAATACAAATGCAGTTTTGAGAACTCCTGCATTTACGCAGTTTGGGCCAATGGGC
Source organism: Apaloderma vittatum (assembly GCF_000703405.1). Lineage (NCBI taxonomy): Eukaryota > Metazoa > Chordata > Aves > Trogoniformes > Trogonidae > Apaloderma > Apaloderma vittatum. The sequence continues at coordinate 17,056 of NW_009730260.1, forward strand.
AATACCCCTGGAAAATCCATCCCCGGGCTCCAATGAGTACAGCTTAAAATTACTGTATTCCTCTACACATAAACAGTGTCATTAGACTTGTACTTTTAAAAAATATCATCAACCCAGGCCAGAGCTAGGCTCTGCAGATAAAGTAGTAGCTTATCTCTTATAAATATTTTTAATATTTTTTAATTACAAGTAGTCCTCGCTCTGGGTTATGTAACTGACACAAAGTACCTGCACACATGCAGCCCCTAGACTTTCACAGAAAGCCCAGGAGCAATCACTCTGTAAGAAAGGAATCCTACCTCACAGCAAAGTAGGGGAGGGGGCACATGGCCAAGGTAGCCTAAATGTGGGGGAAGAGTCATTTGGAGTAAATACAATAAAGAGATTGCAAAAACCCTTCATACAAAGGATCAAGGAGATTAAAGCAAAAAAATGGTTCAAAAAGATGTATCAAACTTTTGGAGACCAACAGAAAACTCTGCCAAAAAATAACTTGCATTTAAACCAGAAATCAATAGCATCACACAATTTTGTTGTCAAAAAAAAAAAAAGGAAAAGAAAAGTGGAAATTTTGTCAAGACCAGCATTTATAAAGAGTTGTCATTAGCTCCAGAGACCAGCGTAATTCCCATGAAGTCCTGAGGGAAGGGGGCCTCCTGCCACAAAGAGTTTCGTTCCAGACGAGTCGTAGCAGTGGGTGTAAACAGCATTTGGGAAGAAATTTACGTCAGAAAAATAATTCCTCCAGGTTTCATCACGATTCTGTTGAAGAAAAGTTTAGGTTGTTATTGTTGTCAAATGAACCCAAAACCTTGCTTCACAAAAGCAGAAGGTAGCTTCCAGAACCTAAAAAGGGAACTTTTCCATTGATACTCCCAGAAGCTTCAGACAGATACCTTGAACTGGTATCTGAAGATCCTAGAGTTGTCCTGAAGCTTTTTCTGAGGATATTTGGGCCAAACACTGGACGAAGGGAGATGAAAGGTAGAGACGATAGAGTTTCATTAAAGTTACATCACAGTGATACAAAATATAATGGCTTTGTCTAACTTCTCTACATTAACTGCTTTATGACACCATACAGGAAACTGAACTCAAGCACCTGCCCATGGCATTACTTTAGGAAGCCACAGTTTCTAAAACTGCACACAGTTAAATCTCTCTATCTTTGAATACCAAGTTAAAGTAGCCTAACGACAATATATTTTGTGTTTGAAGTTCTGAAAACTAAGTGTTAGATTACATTAAAAAAAATGTAAAGATTTAAAATTGAACTCATTTATTAATCAGTGCATGCAGACAGTATCATAGAATCATAGACTGGTCTGGGTTGGAGGGGACCTTAAAGATCACCTAATTCCAACACCCTGCCATGGGCAGGGATATTACAGTCAGTATGCCTTATACACTAAAACAACCAACCTTCAATACTCTTTCATAAAACTTTTGCAGAAAGAAATTTTGCAGCACTTGCTGCTTTTCACGATTACAGTTTTTGGTTACCCAATCACTGTTTTGCTGGGACACATTTCACACAACAGCTCCCTTTAGTATAAAAAGAACCAGTTCTTGAGCGCTAGAGCACTCCACCATAAGGGGTCTCCTACAGCCCCGAGCTACTCACCAGCCAGCCTTCCCCAGTAGTCAACTTCAAAATTTCACTTCCTCCTAATTTCTGCTTCTGTCCATAGCAGGCATGTGGGGGCTTTTCATCCAGGAACCTCTGAGCTCTGATGTCGTAAAACAACAAGGAACCCTGCCCCGTTCCCACTGTGATGATGTGCTCGTAGAAGCTCACCGATCGAATACCTGTCAGACGGAGAAGGGACATACAACACAGTAAGGAAGAAGACAGATGCTTTGGCTCTGCAGTGCTGCTGCTTGATGCTTAATATTTTATTTAAGAGGAACTACCTACTACTATTCTCCACAACACATAGGTTTCCGCACTGCCATGGAGCAGTGCTGACAAATCCCATTGACGCTACCGAAACATGACATGTGCTTCTTCCCTTCTCCAAGGCCACCAGCTTAAGTGTAGCTGGTGCAGAGTAAGAAGCTCCATTCTCAGCAGGCCCCAGCTCTGCCAAACAGGCAAAGATCAAACACCATGTAGTATTAGGAGCGGCTTTGTTCTGTCTGCCACGACCCTCTGAGTGAACACACCATGAGCAAGCACGCATCATGAACACCAAACCACAGCCTAAGTAAGTGTTCAGACAGGTGGGGAAAAGGGCAAGTTGTGCCAGCTACGTCCACGTGCCAACTGCTGCCACTGCACCAAGTGGGACTGAACGTCACAAAACTTGTAACATGCCGGAATACACCCAGCAGCGCGTGTGACAGGAGACAGCCAAGAGGTGCAGATGCAGCCAGGCAGTTTCCCTTTCCCCTATGTACAGTCATAACTTAAAAAAAACATCCTCATCCTTCCGCCTCCACAACCTGACGTTACATACACAGCCACCAGCATCCGCAACATACACTTAGAGAACATGCAAGGCTACACTGTCATGCTCCAGATGCGAGGTGAAGTCTTGGCTGCAGGCTGCAGAGGTGAGAAGCCACCATGCACATCTCACACCTGCTGAATTAGATTTACCAGATTCATAAAAGAATGTTCACTTGAATACAGAGAACTACCAATCCATCTGAGCAAGCTGAATACATTTCCCCTCTCCTATCACAAGGGCCTGGCTCTGGCAAACGCATACAGAAAGCTTTAAGCTCTCCGAAATCAGCAAGAACAGTCACTTGGATAAGAGAAGAAGGTGCAAAAGAGGACGTCCTCTTATTTTTGCTCCAGAAGTGTTCTTGACAAGCAACGCAGTAGAACACTTACTCAACAGGAACAGATGATGGAGTATAAAAGCAGATAGCATATACTTTTCAATGCAATTTATTAATAAAAAGCAGAACTGTCGACCTTTCTGCAGTAAAAAAACCCAGAACACTGAAGGAATCTGTAATGTATCCATTACTAAGAGGATGTTTAGGACAGACTTTGAAGAACAGCACTTCAAATTGGTTCCTGAGGGCCTGAAGTACCTCATATTAATCATTCCCATCAAACTAAAAGCACAAACTGTGCCTAGAACTGATTACAGTAAGCCCTCCTATACAGCTAGTGCTCTGTCACCTGTGGACCTGGACTATTTGGGAAAAGAAACTGAGTCTCACTCCATAAAGGCAGGGAGGCTCTGCCAGTCCCAGAAGGAAATGAAGATGCAGTAGTGTATCCTACACAGTAAGTGGACAGAGAGTCCGTGACGCACAAGCTCTGTCCACTACGTTCACATCGCTGCCTTCAGGGTGTGGGGTCAAGGGCACATGACACTGCATGGCACCAAAGCAGTGAAGCAGAAAGCAGCTGCTCCTGTGGATCAGGAGCTGAAGTCCAGGGCCTGCATTTCCCTGTACAGCTGCTAAGGAAAGCAACACTTACAAGATGCACTGAAATGCATTATCTGCCTCCTCATGCAGGACAAGCAGGGTTACTCTGGGTGAAAACCAGCCCTGGTTCCAGTCTTACAAAGCAACCACCTTTCTCTGACCTGCTTCTATGCACAACCCCAGTGATGTGAAGTTAAGGTGGACTTACCACATTCAGCACATGCATTAGGAAGCTGAAGGCTTGTTCAGGTAACACTTCAATGCACTTAAAAGGCAACCTAGGTTTTAGTCTGCAAATCAATAAAGAGCCTGCTTTCTAGAGGTGCTGCAACACTCCAAGTCCCAGTGAGATCAACAAGAAGTTAAAATGCTCAGTATATTGGGAATTAATACTGCTTAAGTGCCTCCATGACTATGCAAAAAATAAAAATACCTAAAAATATCCACCTACTATGCAAAAGAGAAGACAGCATTGAACAAGGGCTTTCTCAAGACATGAACTGGAGATGCCCCAGAGATACCACCTACACACAGATCACACCCCTGCCCCGCAGGGATGCTCGCATACTCAAGGTGGAAGCCACCAGCCACCACCGGGCACCAAGTATTTCAGTATTTCTTTCCTACGATACTGAAGGGTGACAGCGTCAGGATCTCTGCAGAGCTCTTAGGGACAGTGGGTCAGGACAAGGGCTGTTGCTGGTCGGATGTTCAGGTGACAACACGATCTGGTGAAGCACCTTTCCTCACATTACAGAGAGTTCTCCTATATCTGAAAGAAGCAGACCCTGACATTTACCTAGGCAGCACTGTTCAAATACCAGTGATCACATGAATTAAACTTGCCTACATGCGGTCTCTTTGATAACTCGCCCAATGAAGAGATGGATGCCTACAGCCAAGTTAAGTAAGGACTGCACTTACTAGTCTGGGATTAGTACGGTTTAAAATGGGCTTCACAACACAGTGCCTTCTCACGCCTGAAAAGAAGGGGTATGGGAAGAAGCTTATGGCAGCATGTACCCTGCAAGCTCTCAGGCTCAGCCCTCATAAAAAGTGCAATTGGACATACTGCATCCACACCAGAACAACACTACAGGCTGAAATCTGCAAGCTTTTTTTTTTTTGTCCTTTTTTTTCTTTAAAGTGAGCTTTTGTATATTTGAAGCAAATAAATATACATTGAAAATTAGGAGTATCACTTATGACTTTAAGCAAGCATTCACTCACAGCACAGACTCCCAACAGAGCAGACATCCTGCTTTTTTTCCGTTCTCAGAAAAAAATGCCAGAACAAACAGTATTAACAGTGGAATGAAGACTAGATTTGCTTTGAGATGAAGTAGAAGAGTAAGACAGTGAAAAATAAGTAGAAGCAAAATACACATTTTTAAAAGCTCACTAATATTTGGATGGTGTACAATTTAGCTGATCATAAAAGCAGCAGTGTTTATCACTATATTTCAGAGTTGTCTTCATGTTTGATTTGTTGGTTACTCAAGATATACCATCATAAAAACCTAAAGCTACAAATATTATTAATGATTTAGCCTATCCCACGAAAAGCTCTTCCTATTTATTCAGAGCTTATCTTACGGCAGTCTTAACAGCTACATCTGCAACCTGACCATTTGAAGCACCCTTTCACAAGTTTCTTACCACTGCCTCGTTCTTTGGAACAGACGGATTTCACATTGTGAGAAGGCTGTCTGGGATCCAGAAAGGAGACGTGTGCCTGTGATCCTACTGCATACACCGACCACTCCTGACCATAAGCCAAACACACGTTCTCCCTGCAGTATGGCAACTTTGTGGAAAGTAACTGGAAACAGAAGAAATAAAAAGCAATCCAATTTATGAGAAAAAAAGCGCAAGATGTTAATATAACAATTCTGTGAGCTATGTTCAAGGAAGCTGCGGTGATTAAAAAAAAAAAACCAAACAAAAAAAGCCAAATCCACAAAGTGCAGCTAAAACATAAATTCACCGCAAAAACAGAACTTTAAGAGAAAAGGAACAACCTGACCCAGGGAAAAAAGTTCACTTCAGATCAGTCCACACTGAAGAAAGTTAAGAGCACTTCTCACTTTCCAAAACAAGTGGAGTGGGGCACTTCTCTCCTGAGTTCTAATTTTTATGACATTTCATTTTACATAAAGCATTTAGGTATTTGACAACCAGTGTTGTTCCTTTTTTTTAAGCATTTAAAGGAGATGAAGAATAGTGAACAATCTTAACTACTAGGCAATTTTTGCAATTTAACACTAACAAAAAGAAAAGTACCTTTGATATTGTGTGTTCTGCTTTCCAAAGATGAAAATATCCATCTAGGGACACAGCTCCCAGCTCCTTAAAGAAAAAAAAAAAAAGAGAGAGTTAGCTCCTGTACAAATATCCTTACAAACTCACAGTCTCCTAGGCTGCACGCTCTGGATTAAACTCATCCATCAAGATAAATTTTCATTTTATACTGATATTGATAACATGCAATACAGCACAAAGGTGCCAGGTAAGAACTAACAAAATAGTAAATAACCAAAACTAATTTTCAGAAGTATAGATCTTGTTAGACAATTAAACATCAAGTTATTAGACAGTACAAGCTACAGCTGATCATTCTCTTCAGCAGCTCCCACTCTGATTCTGACTCTGAAGTAAACATTTATTTCCAGGCACTAATCTACTGAAAAAAGCTCTATAAAGTCTCCATCACAGAAGAGTAATTAACAGCTATAGTGAAAAATAAAGGCCACAGGAGCACCTTGCTTCTCAGACCACACCCACCTTTGCTTCAGACCTCTGATCTTTGAGGGCAGGTGGAAAAGTAGAGGAGCATGACTTGCTACTCTCATGAGTAATAAGAAGAGATCAGCATAGAGGAGGTTAACATTTACTGTTTGTCGCATGCCAACAAAGTAACACCCAAGCAAGCATGGCGCCTGCCCTTTGTGTCAGTCACTTCACTGGCCAAGCAACCCAGCACCGACTCAGCCATCGAAACAGGAACTGCCCCAGTGTTAGCTGGTCTTCACAAAAGGGGAAGGAAAGCAGCAACAGCACTCAAGAATGGGATTCACGCAGCAAGATACGTTTCGGTGCTTTATCTGCTTCAGGTAAACACTCCTCCGTCTGCCCTGCACAGGTTGCAAGTCTAAAAACAACCCCACAGGAAACTGTTATTTCTGAAAACACTTTTTCCCTCTTTTTACTGGACTTTTCCATTAATGTGGGGCAGAATCAGACATAGATGAAGAATACCACACCTCACATCATTAAGGACAGGAGGGAAAAAAAAAAAAAGGTTGCTTCTCCAGTATTTTTGATTTAGATTTTTTTTTCTCCTTCTTTATTACATACAGACAGTTTTAGGACTTCTCAGCTGTCTGGCTTATTTTACTGACCTTGTTCTTATTGTTGAAAGCCAATGCTCGGACTTTGCAGTTGTCAGGATTGGTGTTCTCCTTGGGGATATCCTTCAGGGCCCGGTGTGTTATGTGGGCATAGACAGGAACTTGAGAGAGGTTATGCCTGGCATCGCTCTTGGACAACACATCCTCTGTAACTTCCCAGAGACCCATCGAACCATCCCGTGAACCTGAATAAATAATCCATAAATAAACAAACAGTCCAACTCATATGCGCATAACTCCACTTTTTTATTAAAAAAGGAATAAACAATAGGGTCTCAAAGAAAGAAAAGATGCTATTAATTTAATCTAACTGAACACACTGTTAGTGCCTATATATTAATTATTATTAGGGAAAAAGTAATTTCACTGAACTGTAAAGTTCATAACATTGTGAACTTGGTGACATCCAGTCTGCCTGCATTGTTTCGACGCAGCTGGATCACCTCATGTATTTTCAAACTGATTAGGATGCATCAAAACCCAGAATCCTGTACAATAATCACCACTGGAGAATCTCACATAGAATAAAGTCAGAGATGACCTAATAGCTTACTCGTTCCTTTACCTGAGTTACCAAGGTGATATTGAATTCCAAGAAAATTTGGTTGGATTTACATCCATTTGATTTCTACCAGTATGCTTATGGATATGTACACACACATTTGTACAGGGAACAGAAACAGCTATTTTAAACAACAATTTGTACCAATTTGGATGAAATCCATTTTAAAAATTATTTTGCTAAGAACCTGCACAGCTTCTTGTTTAAAGAACATAACATAGGGAATGGGGTTATTTTTCTCCTGAACACTCTAATCCAAAAATGTAAATCAGTGAGAGTAACGATACAGGATGAAGAAAGCTGAATGACTTTGGTTCATAGATCAACACAAGCTTAATCCAAGGCCCTATACCCAATCCCTTCTGGAATTTAGGGAGCTCACTTCCATCTAAGTCAGCCCTGACAGATTCGACATGAAGAACCTCAATTTCTTCCCTACAACATGTGAAAAAACACAACCCTTTTTCTGTCACAGGGAATGCATGAGGATGCCAGAAACCACTCAGTACATCAGACGATTAAATTTATACGCTTTGGCACATCCTGGGCAATAAGCTGCAAAGACAGTTAAGCAAAACACTGTGTAGCAATAAAGGTGATCCAGCAGAGCAGAGAGGATTCAGCCATTTGCCACTACCATTTACTACAGCTAAACACAAAAGAGCGTCCTGATGACAGTTGCATAGCAGCAGGCAGCACGTGACACAACATCCTGACACTCTGTTTACAGGCTGATGATCTTAATGGCACTTAGTCTTGTTTTTCTCTGGAGGCTGAATACTCAGCAGTAGAATTTCTAAACATCTCAACATACTTTAGGAGGAAGCTGTCCCTTTTAATAGCCCTAGCAGGGGAAAAAGTCAATCTACGTGGTTCAACTGGTTAGCCCTGATGCCAAGGAGAATATCATTTGTAACCCCAGGCTCATGTTATCCAAGGAATTGTTCATCCCAGATACAGATGAAACTGAACTCTAAGATTAAACCATTGGAAGTTAGTTGTCTTTGTTTTCTCCTGATTAAAGATAATTTTCAGAACTTCACTGTTCTGAATAACTCAGTTTAGCAATCAGACGCTTTCAACAACTTTCCCTGGTGTCTCAGCTTTGGAGAATCTACATCCTGCTGTAGGCACCGTACAGCACAGAACACGTCCGTCTTCTACTCACACCTCGACCCAAGCACGCAGAAAACACTGAGAGCAACACAGCTCAATCTCACATGTGTCTCTATTCGACTGGGTCCTTATCTTTCCCTTGGATATCTGTAATCATCTTTGCTGTTCTCTTCAAATTTAGTAGCTGATTGCTTATTTAATGCCATTATTCGGGTTGAAGACTTGCAAGGATCAGCTTCTAAATTCAAAATCAAATAGCAGGATTAGCTTTTGCGGTTTAAAAACAAAACCAAAACAGAAATCACTAAACTAACACTTCAAGTACCTAATTTTTATACTAGACTGTTAGAATTTTCTGTCACTTGCAGTTTGACAGCTCCTTGTATAGAATACTATGTCCTGTTAGCACAGAAAGACATTAAACTACTAAATTAATGCAATAATATATTAGTATTGCTGCCTTTTCCTAAGTAACATGACATTGCACTGACTATCCAACCAGTTCTAAAAAGTCAATGACTGATCTTTTCTGTTACAGCCTTCTGTATTAACTGCCATAGTGTAAGTGCATACACACACACAAACACACACAACTGCACAGATATTAAGGAAAAATCAGTTTTGTCATATTTAGTCTCTTATAAGATTTCAGGAAGCTGCTACTGCTGTATTTCAAAGTTATTAACTGACAACCAACACCCCTCTTGTGTGGAATCCTTCCCTGTAACTCCTTCTGTGTAGAGATCCTCTCATGGCAACTCCTACCAGTGAGATAGTAATATTCCCTCTGACACTAGAAAAATCTAAGCTAAACTAGGGCCCTACAAACAAAACAGAATGAAACACTGCACTAAGACCAAGAAAGGTTTAAATAGCCAAGGTAGTTCCAAGTTCAAATGCTCTCATAAAGATGCTTCCCCAATACCCATCAAGCGTTGTACATCAGTATAAAACTCTGGAGAGGAAAAAAACCCCCTGACTTTACCAGAAACAGCCATAGTATCACTGATCCATGCAATTGAAAATATCCAGTCCTTATGTCCATCCTAAAAAAAAAAAAAAAAGAGACAGGTTTACCTGTGCCCATTATCTACTGTAGGTGATCCTGCTCTGGCAGGGGGCTGGACTAGATGATCTTTTGAGGTCCCTTCCAGCCCCTGACATTCTGTGTTTCTGTGATTATACTCTGGCGTAACCTCAGAGCAGACCAGAATGCTTCACTTTGATTTTTAGTACAAACTCAGGACAGACCTACATTAAAAGCCCATAGATAAGATTCCCAGTAACAAGATGGAGCCATTTAAGTACCTAAAACTTTTTTTTTTTTTAATTTTGAAGTGTATAATTAATAGAGAGCTATTAGGTGATGGAAAATAAATGTCTCTGACCAAGGACAAATTGATCTCAATTTCAAGCACTTACATTTTTCCATTCTGAAACCAGCATTCTTTACTCCTGTAAGGTAGCTACACACTTTTATTTCCTCAAATGCACATCCCTACTATAAAAAAATAGCCAAAATCATCTGTTTACAATATATGACCTACAGATTATTTTTTCCAGACTATTAAAGAATCTTTTCTTTTGCAGGTGAGAAACCTGTGGGGGGAAAAAAGAGTGGACCAGAAGGCTCTAGCTCTGTTTGCAAAGCTGCAGAGTCATAGCAGCACACAAATGCTTAGCAAGTCAAATCTTCCAAGTCAAGCCTTTCTGCAGCTGGTTATCTGCTACTCCAGAAAATCTGCCTGACCTCTGCTGTTGTAGTTAACATCTATGTGAAGTCCTGAATAAAAAGGTGAGATGAGAGAGAAGTGCTTACAGAACACCACTATACTCATTTCAGCTTTTTTCTTTTTAAGACTTGCCATTTTAAGAAAGACCTCATGACATTTCAGAAATATAAGCAATACCAGAGTCTATCAAACTGCCGTTAAGACATTAGGTTAGAACTAATCCTCAAAGCCAAGATCCACCTCTGCAATAATATATACATAAGCTACACTGGAGAAGAGTAAAATCTGAAAAACTGTTCCACTTCTCAACTTTTCAAAAAAGCTTTTTCACTAAAACTAGTTTCAGAGGTCATCACCACCATTAGACTTTAACATCTGGGATTTTGTTATATTTTCAGTGCTTAAGAGAAATCTGAATTACACCTGAATGAGAGTGAGCAAGAAAAAAAAACTGACTGAGAACTGTCTCACTTTTACGTACTCACTCATATTTAAGATACCTCATAAAAAAAAAAACAAACCAAAACCACCCCCCCAAATTTAACCAGAAATGTTTTCCACCTTTCGGAAATTTACTCTCCTAACCTTGTTCTGATGTCAGGCACTTTCAACTAGTAATCCTTGTAAGTGACAGGATAAACCTTTCCCGAATACTCCCACTTACATCTCCCACACAGACAGGATCGAGCGTAGGCAGACGATAAACTGCAAGACTGTTGGGGTTGTCTCCACCTGTGGCCAGAAGGGTCCTTGAGGGGTTGAGCTCAATGGCATGAATACCACATCCCTGCTGGTTCACAATGCCAGGGTCCCGATCTTTCAGAATAGGAATCTTGGTAATTTGTCCAGTCTGGACATCGACTACAAATAACTGGGGGGAAAAAAAAAAAACACAAAACAAACAAAACACCCCAATAGGAGATGCATGTCAACATCAAACAGATAAGAAAAACAAGATACTCAAATACATTCTTTTCAAGTGGTAACCCAGAACTGCTGCAAGTGTGGCTGAAAAAACACACAAATTCATTCTTAAAACTAACAATTACAGCAAAGTTTATTCCAATCATCCTATTTTGTTTACACAGTGATGGAAGAGAGAAGATGTGAATTTGTCATTGAAAGTTTCCCATTTAATAAAATCCTTGAATTTAAAAAAAAAAAATCCCCCATTCAATATTGTGACAGAACAATATCGTTTTCCAGTTTCCCTGGAAGAAACCCACCTCAAAGCAGCCAGTAAGCCTCAGTGGGCTTAGCGCAAGTCTCCTGCCTCCTAGACAAGACACTTACCGTGAAGTTTTCACTTTGGCAAACTGACATATTATACATTTATATAATTAGAGTTTATTTTCAGGTGAGACACAGAGAATAGCAACTAAATATAGCACCTTTGGTGCAACATCTAAAAAAAGATATCTGGCTACATATCTCATCCTGCAAAAAAGACAAGAAATTAGAGCTCTATGTCACTATCCCCCTGGCAGAAAACTCAGTTATACCTACAACTCTTCAGACAGACAGCATTGCACCCAGAGTAATGTCAGCTCAAACTTATGCAACCATATGGTTACAAACTAAACCAGAACAAATGTTTACACTGCCTGCCAAAGCACACTTTGATGTAGGAGGGTCTTATGCTGGATCACTCCACAGACATTGTTCAGAGGGCAGCTGCACTAACAGCAAATAGGTCTAACAGGGCTTTGTCCCAACGCGCTGAGAAAAAACGTGAGTGAAAGAACAAAGTGGAGGATAGGAAGCTGACTTGGAATTAAGTGATGTAGAATCACAGCCCAAGATTATAATTATATTCTACAACCTCTACTCCACCCATCAAGTTTGCTCTCTCTGTCACCAAAGAATATAGTTTCAAAGCCTATGGAAGCCAACTGAAGAAAGAGAAGACAACAAAGAAAAAGAAAACTAATGCCAATTTAAAAAATGCACAACCTTAGGAAATTGTTCTGAAATCCTCTGTCAAATATTTCTGCAAGGCCAGAAGAGAAATCTAGAGGTTCTCAGACAGAAGTTAAACTTACAAGTTGCTTTTGGTGAACTCTCATATGAATCATAGAATGCATTGGGCTGGAAGGGACCTTTAAGACCATTAAAGGTCATCCAGTCCGACCTCCCTGCAGTGAGCAGGGAGATCTTCAACTAGATCAGGTTGCTCAGAGCCCCATCAAGCCTGACCTTGAATGTCTCCTGTGAGGGAGCCTCCACCACCTCTCTGTGCAACATGTGCCAGTGTTTCACCACCCTCATTGTAAATAACTTCTTTCTAACATCTAATCTAAATCTGCCTTGATCCAGTTTAAAACCATTGCCCCTCATCCTGTCACTACACACCCTTGTGAACACTTCCTCATCAGCTTTCCTGCAGGCCCCCTTCAGGTACTGTAGTTCTGCTCTTTAATTAAAAAACACCCAACCAACCACCACCAAAAAAAACCCATTCAACCCCCCAAAAACTCGACTAAAAACCAAAAAACAAACGCAATAAAATTTAGCAGCATATCTATCACCCTTGATGTAGTGAACTAGCAGATTACCAATGTCAAATCAAAACCTGACAAAATACGGTACATTAAACTCATTCTGCAGAGAAGGCTGAAATCCATTCATTGCTATTTCTGTGTTGTGTTCAAGAATTATTTATCACCTTCGACCCACAAGTGATCTTCCTCTGTTGGCAGCAGTCTGGCACAAACAGACGACTGTTCCCCCAGGGACCAAATTTTCATGTTTAGTTCTTTATTTTGCACACAGGTGTGAGGTCAGGCAACAGCTGAAGCGCAGATGAGTAGGAGGGAGGCACTCCTCCCTTGTCCCAAGCCATACATTGCAGTTCCCTGCCCTGCTGGTAAAACCAGAATGCACACAGCAGCCCCCCTGGTGTAAGCACCTCCCTGAAAATTAACACCTGTACAGCACAATTAGGACCCGTAATTCCCTCTCCTCTAATCCTCCATTGTCCTTCCTCTAAGAGCATATATCCTTATTTCCTCCTCACTACTTCCTTCCAGCAGAAATGGTCAATTCCATGCCTCGTTCTCCTTCAACTACTAAAAAAAAACCACCAAAAAAATCAACAGTTAAGTACCTAAGATCAAGGCTTGCAGGTGTCACCTGCAGGTCCTAAAGCCGGCACCAAAGTGTTAATTAGGAAACACCCTCACACCTCAGGATGACCACGGAATTCAGAAAATCGTGCTTCAGCTCTAAGAGATTCACACTTGGAAGAGTATCTCAACAGGCATGAGGACTGAAATTAAAAACCCTTCACATTCTCCAGTCTGACACCACTGTCATATATCTGCGGTTGAAATCAAGTTAAGAAAGACGCAAAATCGCTGTAACTAAACTCTAATTCGACTGAAAACATAAAGAACATGGACACATACACAATGTTGAAGCATCAGACCCTCACATTTCTGCTCTTCAATCTCAACATCATTGTCCTATTAACAAGTTTCTAAATTACAATACTCTTAGAAACAGCAACCGGACATGTTTCTTGCAGTGCTTTCACCTGTCTGTACCCCAGTGTAATCCATTGTCAGCCCTTGAATTGCTTTGTCATTTCCTCACTTTTCTCCTCCAGTTGCACAGTATTATTGTAGCCAGAACAGCAACGGCTCTTGGGGCAAAAAACTCCGCACACTGAAGGGACTGGTTTTGTAGTTTAAGCTGTACAGTTCTCTAAGCGGTAACTTCTCCCCTTTCTTGGTAAGGAACTTGGAACACTGTGGGTGGTTTAAAAACAACTACCACCTCGCCAGAATAAAATTAGCCAGCACTGTCTGTGTATGCTATGACTCTTGCATCACCTGGGGCAGGACAGGAAGCCAGAAGCTCGCATTTGCAAGCTGCACTACTGATCGCCAAGAATTCTTCCCTGTAGATCCAACAAACGGAAACCAAGAGAAGCCAAACAGCTCTTAGACACTTCTAGAGCAAAAGAGGGAGAAATAAGAGTTTTAAAGCCACTACACTGAATAAAGTACAAAACAGCTGACTGCTTTTAAACAAGCATGGCATACTATGATATTAATCTGAAGAAAAAACAGAAATTGGTCTAATTCTTCCAAGCAAATTGGTGCCTTCACTACTCTTGAAATAAATGCCTCTGTAAAGCATCTCCAAATCAGCCTGGACTCTGTCTTGACAAAGTCATCATAGCCAAACTATAACTTTTTTTCCTTATCTTGAGCAAGAACAAGAACTTATTTTCTGGTTACTCGTTACACAGAAACTAAAAATCAGGCCCAAAAACTTTTCCTGAATGCAGTAAACCACCACCAGCCTCTGAACTGTGCATATTTTTACCTTGATTTTAAAAATTCACATCCTGCCAGTAAAATATATGCACGTCAGCCACTGGTGTGTCAAATAACATCCAGGAGTTACCAAGCCCGGACTCCTTTGGTCATCTGCCCGAAGTCCAAGGACCACACTTCACTTGTTAAATATGATGCAGGCTCAGCCTTCATGTTCTCTGCAAGACAGTCTTGTTCTAACAAGGAAAAAGGCTGAATGATATGATAAAGACAAATATCTCCTCCCTCCCCGTTTGTTTTTTTTTTTAGATTTGTAAAACAGGTCAGACATAAAGGTTGCAACAGTGCTATCACTCTGGAATTAAGGCAGACAGGCACAGTTTGGTACTACATTTGGCCCTGCTCTTCACACCCCCTAAGATTACCAGCTGTATGCTTATTCTTCTTTTGCTTTGTAGAAGTGGCAACAAGTCATTTCAGCAAACAGCTCTCATACAATTGCTGTGTGGATATTCCCTTTTCAAACTGGTTACGATCAAGTTAATGAACTGCCCCACTTCATTGACCCAGGAACTTCATCAGTTTGCCAAAAGTAAGGAGTATGGCAGGGAATCAAGCATCTGAGGACCAAAGTCTCAACTGCAAAAATCCATCCTCTTATATATGATAGGGAGAGCAGAACTGTTTGACAAACTCTTCCATCAAGTTCACCTCCATTTTTTGATCTCTCTTACAGAGACAGTTTAGGGGCGGGAAAAAACCCCAAACTACAAAGCTACTGATTCATTAAACGTAAGTGCTCTTCCCATGCATCTTAAACTGAGAAGGGCAACAAAGCTGGTGAGGGATCTGGAGAACATGTCTTATGAGGAGGGGCTGAGGGAACTGGGGCTATTTAGTCTGGAGGAGGCTGAGGCGAGACCTTATCACTCTCTACAACCTGAAAGGAGGTTGTGTAAGGAGGTGGGCGTTGGTCCCTTCTCTCAAGTTACAAGTGACAAGCCAAGAGAAAATGGTCTTAAATTGTGCCACGGGAGGTTTAGATTGGATATTGGGGAAAATTTCTTTACTGAAAGAGTGGTGAGGCATCAGAACAGGCTGCCCAGGGAAGTGTGGAGTCACCATGCTTGGAGGTGTTCAAAAAAAACATGTAAACATGGCACTTCGGGACATGGTTTACTGGTCATGGTGGTGTTGGAGTGACAGTTGGACTTTATGATATTAGAGGTTTTTCTAACCTTAATTATTAATGGTTCTATGAAAGCATTGACTTTATACAGCAAGATTAAAAACCAGGCTTATGAAATGCCTTTTCAAGGCAGCACATAGATGTGTCCTCTGCTGCTTCCCCTGCACACAGAACAGCAGATGAACTCGCAGCCCTGTTTTTCAGCTGATAGCCAAAACAATCAGAAAAAAACAAAGGGTGCCACCCTGAGCTACAGCATGTAGGACAGACATAGATATACAAGGCACAAAGGACGTGTATGAAGGAGACTGTTCTTCATGCAAAAAGTGCTCATAGCATGATCTGTGCCCCAACTCTTCATGTACTGCCCTCAGAAATCACAAGCACACTCTTGTCATTCATACTAACATTTGAAAGAAACCTAAGGTAAGCACATTGCCTTGCTAAAAATAGAGTCACTAAGAGTGGTGATTCAGTTTCACAATTGGCATAAGTTAATCTTCAAGAATCCATGCACTTCTGCCCCAAACACCCAAACAGTCTCTCCAGCCTTGCATCAGCAACTATTGCTCAGGTAGCTGCAAGGTCAGCTGGATTCTATCTCTGTCCTCCGTGACAACTACAAGAAAACATCCGCTTCTGCAAGAGCACAGCTCCAGACCAGGTGAAGCTGCTCACAAAAATTTCAGCCTTAGCCAAGCTGGAAAATGACATTCTTGTTCTCCTTCAAATCTGTTTTTTGCTCACAAAACAACAAAACCAAGAAAATGCTTACAGTGTTATTACACCAATACTCTTGCTAGTCGCACCAAGCAGCATTGCTCGATTTTCTCCACCACTCATTCTTACCTTTTATTCAGATTGTAAATCTCTCTCTTCTCCATGTTCATAAAACACTTGGCATAAGTTTTTTTACTGTTCTATTGCAGTACAGATTTACTAACATATACCAAGTCCCAAAGAAACACGAGCACTTTAAATACCAAGTTATCAAACTCGCAGGACTCCTTTCCAGCGGAGACCAAAACATACATTAATCTTAGCACAAGACGTACTCACAGGTTGTACAGTACAGGTGATCAGTTAGGTAATGGCCTTGCACATCCTCTGTGAGAGTCCAAAGAGAAACAACCTAGATAAAGGAATCAGCTTAGAAGTAAGTAGCAGTAAAAGCAGCCAGTTGACTGGCTCTGAGTTCACATTTGCAGAGACAAGACCATGCGATCAGACACTCCACCTTGCTATGAAACTCTGAAGCACTACTAGCTAATGGGCATACGCTTTGATGTCACTGAATTTGTTCAGTGCCAAAACCGCATTTGTCAGTTTTTATTTGTGTCTTGCCCTCCGTGTCTAATTTCAGAAGGCTGGCAGACAGCTAACACAGATTGACAGATGGCAAAGGATGGAGAAGCGGGAGACTTCTGCTAAAGGGCATCTCTACCACCCACACCATACCTGGCACAGAAACTACCAGACTCTGAATGGGTATCACATGCAGTTGACAGACAATCAAATACTCTTGAGACGAGAAACAACACCTGGCTATTTACTCACACGCCACTGAAAGAGAGGTGAGTGGAAGCATCAGTTATGGGCATCAGAGGTTTACTTACACTGAGTTTTGGTCATTCTTCAGTGGACTTTAAGTAGCGTTACAAACTGGGGGAGCATGACTTCTCATTCCCTCACTGGGATCAGAAACAAGCAGACTTCTCGATTCTTTGTTATATGTGCAAAGCTAGAAGATGTGTTAACTTGCAAAGCAAGCAGAAATCATTTTCCTGGTAGAGAGTTCATTATCACGGATGGCAGAGTTACTGTACGCTGCATTCTCACCACTACAACCCTGGTCTTGAAAGACTAGGTTATAATTGTATGGGATGCATAGAACAGATAAAGGATCTCCTGAACAAACTAAAAGTCTCTAAGAAGGAAAAAGAGCTAGTTATTTACAGCAGAGCATCCAAGAGATCACATGAATCTACCAAAGAGAGAAAAGGTATCAGCTGGTTTTCAGAAACCAACCCATTCATGCCTTGGAAAAGCCACCTGGGAAACCAGAAGAGAGCATTCAGTAAGGAATTTTTTAAACACAAAGATACCTATCCAGCCTGCTTGGAAAATAATTTTCTAAAAATGTATTAATAAAAGGCAAACAAAACTTTTAGATTTGAGATGCAATTGTATTTTCAAGCAACTGAAAACAAATAAGCTTCTTGTAGTTAGGGAATAACTTACAGATCTCTCTTTTTTCATCCTTCATAACTAGCAAAAGAATTGTATTCTGAACACACACACACACAACTAAGGGAACAAAAGAAGCTGCAAAATTATTAGTGGAACTTCTTTTAAGAAGCAATTTTATTCTTTATCATCTCCTGAAATGGTAATAAAATAGAAAACCTCAAACTTTAGCAATCTTATGTTCAGTGTTTTCAGTTGCCATAAGCTTGTCTCCTACCTAAGTCTCAAAGTTTCTCTAAAAGCTTGAACAAGAGATGTTGATTACAGACAGTATCTTCTTCTGATACTTTGGTAATTTGGATGCCCTGGTGACACACCCTAAATGTCTGCACCTCTTGGAGGTTTGCCTGCTCATTCATTTGAATTTGAAAAATATGATGAAGCAGCCCATTGCATACACAATCAAGGGGATTCTAGCAACCATCCTGCGTCGGAAAAGCACAGGTGATTGTGTTTCAATTTTTACGCACCTGAATGCTTGTATAGGTTCCATAATTCTAAATCTGTCACAAAAAGCATGCACCTTTAAGAAACCCAAACATCTGACTTAGAGCTAGCCAAGAGCAAGCACCAGGATCCACTGGAGAAAAGTTATTTCATACACACAATGACACCATGGGGTATTTTAAAGATAAAAAAGTTACCCCAAATTATTAAACTAGTTATAATTCTCAATAAAAATGAGCAACTCATGGAGCACTCCATATTTTGCCCAGTGTTAACAGTGACTAGTATTGTAAAGTGACTAAAAGCAAACCTACTCCTCTATGACAAGAGTATATTTTTGTTTTGTTATTAAAAACTCTGAATCCTTATGGCACAACACAGCCAAGGGCAATTTATAAATTAAATGCTAGAAGCTTTCAGTGCCACATGCAAGCTTGATTAAACTAACCGCTACAGCTTTTCTGTTGCATTAACTTTAATTACATGCAACTCCAGCGCAGTGAGCCCCTTTAAAGTCAACCAAGTCATTTTAGAGCTACTTCCAACTTAAATACCACAACTTCAGTGTATGAGAACCAGCCAAGGAATTCTTCTTTATTAGGTCACTTACTCAGGAGATGAGAGAGAAAGTCTCATAATTAGAGTGTAGAGTTTAACGCTCTACTTGTTCAAATATGAACACAAAGCACCCAAGCTAAAGCTATTACAGTATTCATAATTCATACACAATCTTTCAGAAGGCTGAAGTGACTTCTTTTGTAATCATATTTTGCTTAATAAAAAGATGAGGTCCATCTGTAACGTTAAATCTAGCTGCAGAAGCACACAATTCGCTGCAGTGTGTGTGTAGGTAACAACAATATAGTTGAATCCCTCTTCAGTTCTGCGATTGTTGGGTCCCAAACAATTTTCTGCGAGATTGCATTAACAGTGCACTTGCCCATTTGTCTTCGCTGCAGCGGTGCTGAAAGTATATAAGTTACAGAACACAGCAAAATTGTTGCAGCTCTATAAAACACATGGTCATCTTGCAATAGTAAGCAAGATTTTGGAGAGCTTGTGTTATCTCCTGTAAGCTGTTTCATGGGCAATGCTGGCTGCTGACCGTCCAAGGCAATGAACACACATAGAATCTCTTTGCCTCCTTTTTCTACGTCAGGCTTATTCCTGTTAAAAGGTTGTTTTGTTTATACAGTTACTGCATGAAAGCCTCCCGCTGTGCAACTATGAATAATAACAGATCACCTGAAATTAAAAAAAACCCCACCAACACTGTTTCTTGCAATTCAGATCACCGAACATGGCTTTTGCACAAAAAAAACGTTAAGGCAAAGAAACAATCACACCAACTGATATACTCTGAGGTTTTAAGACCTGTTCGATCTATATATCCCTTACAATGCTCAATTCACTTCTGTGGCACTAACCAACTTCAAAAGAACAAATCTGGGATTTTGCACTAGTTCAGTCAGAACTTCATATGTGAAATTGTAATCTCAACCAACGAAGCCAGGCTACTAACTCATTTTAAGAGTCTGAAGAGGCTTCAATTTTTGCTGAAGCATATAACAGTACACAAACAAGAGAAGTTATTTCAACACTGAAAATGGATTTAGAGTGAAAGAGCACAAAGTCAACAAGCAAAGGATAACCCTGAACATCCAAAATTCATTTCTAAAGCTCGGAACATTTCTAGCTACCCTGACAAATATCTGGAACGTAACCACAGTTTTTAGTTTTGTATCAACTTTGCAAAATTCTCAGCACAGAACCATACGTAAAACCAAATCATACAAGACTGAGCACAATTCAAAAAAAGACCTAATAGCGACTTCAGCCAGGCATGTTATCTACCATTTGTCAAAGCTAGTGCCATTCATTAGGTTTCCATTTGCAGAACAAGAACAAGATGAAAGATCCAGCCCCACTGTTACTCTCCATCCTACAAACAGATGCACATCCTCCATACAGATTGCACATGCATCCAGACTATCTGTATCTAGGTACAGGCCTCACACTAGGACAGTACCCTAAACAGGACACTGTTAAGCACTACCTTCTCTCAAAATCAACTGCGCTCAATTTTCACTCCACTCCTAATTAGTTCCTAATATTTTCCTTGGCAGTCTACATACTTTGATTACGTCACTTTGGGGTGGAATGATCAACAGAGGGAAGTGAAAGAGAGCCCGCACTTACGGTGTTGCACTTTGTCCCACACACCACTTGTCGGTGGTTCAGCCACTGGGAGGCAAACACTTTATTAAGGGTCCCAAGGTGAAATTCTCTCTCCTTCAGGAGTCTGGGAAGCTGCTGGGCTGCGTATCCGTGCAACAAGTGGTGATAGCTGGACTCATTCTGCATCCTGACCTCTCTACCTTTCAGGTAGTACACCAGAGACCTTTTCGCCGGGGCGAGTCTTTTCCTCTTGTGAACTGAGTGAAGACACCCATGCTGTGGAAAATAAAACACAGAAGTTAGATAAAGCAACTACAACAAACTTCAGACACGATCCTTCCAAACCCAGAGATAGTCAAAACAAAACACAAGTATTCCAAACTACCCACAGAACACTGCAAATGAAGATTAACTTCAACACACGGATACAGACTTAAAACATAAAAGCTAAATATAAATATCGGCTAAAGAAATAACACAGTGACATAACAACAGTTCACACGCATTGGGCCAGACGCTTATAGAAGAGGAAGCCCGTGAAGCGCTTAAAGAG
>NW_009730261.1:0-323 GCF_000703405.1 Apaloderma vittatum
GAAGGGTGAGGGGAGAAGGCGGAGGCAATGGGGTAAGGAGCGGGTATTCCCACTCCCCATCCCTCCAGCTGCCCCGTGTGTGCCCCAAATGGGATGAGGGGGTCCAGGGATGCTGGGGTGCAATGCAGGCGCACCTCAGCAGCTGCTGCTGCGCTGGCGTATCACTCTCTATCCCTCACGCGGCGTGAATCTGCCTGTCGTCGTGTGTCACACTCCTGGTGCCCAGGCTTTTTCGGCGTTGGCATTTATGAAAGATATTTACACCTTGTAGGCTCTACGGCTTTTTTTTTTTTTAATAAGCTTTTTTCTCTCCCCCCGGGGGG
>NW_009730261.1:354-12397 GCF_000703405.1 Apaloderma vittatum
GGGAGCTACAGGTTAACAGCACAGGGGGATTTTTAAGAAAACACAAAGGGGTTGCACCTCACTGAGCCTGTAGGTTTTGACTTGGGCCTCTGCTTGTCAGCTGTGGGGTGTGAACAAACTCTGCCCAACAGAAAATGCCATTTTTAAAACTGCAAAGTTTGTCTAGAAGTATGCTTCAAGCAGTACCTACAACTGGTGATTATGACAAGAAGCGAGATGTGGGAAATGAATATATTCTCTATGTTTCCTAGTAGCTTACAGGTATTTTCTTTCATTGCCCTCAATAGCTGCAGGGTGGAAAACATATAAAATTTTTCCTCCAAACCACAGGGAAGAGGCAGAGCATCCCTGAGCACCTTGAATCACTTTTACATTGATAAAGGTTTAAATGTATTCTTCTAATTATTAGTTTGAAACTGAAACCTTTCTCACATGGAACTGAAACCCCTCTCTGCATGGAATACAGAGTCCAAATTTGACCATGTTCTGTAAAAAAAACAAAAACCACAACTGTCTTTTTCAAAACAAACTCTGTCCTTTCCTCTCCTCCATGAAGGAATAAAAGCTCTTCCAAGTCATCTAGAAGACAAGTAGGGGACGAACATCTTAAAAATGCCTTACACAAACAGAAATGGACCTGCCAGCTCGAGATCACAGGTGCCAATGGGATGCTCAGCGACAGAGAGGGAACGAAATGTTGCACGGGGCACAGGTGTTATCTAGGGCTCTGAATGCTATCGGTGCCCCCAGATGCCTGAAATTGTATCTTGGCACTATTCTGGATACTGTGCACATGACGGCTGGCACATTGTAACCTGCCTGTGACCCCCTGGAGCATTATTTTGGTGCACGCACACACCTTGTAAAATGAAATGGATATCAGGGTGTTTGTAGTGCATGTGTCAAAATACAGAGACAAACCCTACCGACCTTGACCCACTTACCAAAATTGCCAGTTCAACAAATGTTATTCACCTCTGCTGCTGGCAACGTGTTCCATGTCCTACTGATCCAAACTTTATTTTATTTAACTGTGGACGTCACCAAAATTTCCTAGCCTCAAAACCAGTTTAGCTATGTACTGCTAAAATTTACTCAGGCAGCAAAAGTAGTTTAGCTAGCTGGTTTCCATCGTCAAAAATACCTATTCTCAGAAGTCAGGGCTAATTCTCCTGTTGCTTTACATTAATTCATTGCTACCATCTTCCAGTTGTAAATAATTTGCAGAAGGAATCACTCTTACAATGTTCAGCAGTGTTCCAAGTGTATTAAAAAAGTGGCTTGCAGTTCATCTTGCCATAGTAATACTGTGATATGCCTGTATCTACACTGACTCATTCTCCATCACTGCCGCACACCAGTGAGCCTCAGCTCCTCAGCATCTTGACCTCACTCACAGCAATCTGGTATCTACAGCTTCTACATCAGGCCTGGCTGCTCTGGGATGTATTTCACCTGCTATTGTTTAAAAGGAAGCACTGGGGAAAAAAACGAGCCAAATCTATGGTCTCTCTGATTTTTTAAAAATGCTTTTAAGCTGCTAGAATTATTACAGAAATGCTTTCATCAAAAAACGTGTGTCCAAAATGCTAGATGTTATTGATTGCACGGAGGCAATATATGGTGCAGCTGCTCTCACAGCACATTTGGTTCCAGGACAAAAAGGCTTCTGCTCCCGCTCTGAGGCCTGGGACCATGGTGAGCGTTGCTAGTTTTATCAGCGCGAAACTGCTGCAACTTCACCGTGGCAGCACCTCTCCTGGGATTTACTGAATCTCCTAATTCAATAGCCTTTACTGGCAGACAGCCGCCTTCCCATCAGCTGCATGGGATCCAAGAGGGAAACTTGCCCATCGCCGGCCCGTGGGATGCCAGTCTGGACACTGGACAAAACCGGGGGCACTTGCACCACCTCAGCTACCCCTGGGAGAAGAGAGCACGTTATCCAAGGAGTGGTGCTGGCAAGGAAGATCTAGCAAGAAAACTGCAGTCGACTCGGTGCAGCTGGCTTGGCTGTAAGGTCAGCCCGATGACAGGTTGCATGGGAAATCGTAGCCTTTAATTGCAGGTTGGATATCAGGAAACCCTTCTTAATGATAGGTACAGCAAAGTGCCAGAGCAGATTGCCTAAGGAGACTGTCAAAGCCCCATCACTGGAGTTTTTTAAGAGCAGATGAGGCAAACATCTGTCAGGAATGACATGCACAGAGCAGCTCCGGACATGGGGAAGCTGGACAGATGAGAACATCTCCTTTCCCAGGTCCCTTTCCTCTCTTCTTTCTATCATAGAGCCTTGAAGGAAAATATCAAGAGGGTAAGAAAAAGAATTTTTAAAAAAGAACAGAAAACAGGATCTCAAAGGACCTCTGAAAATAGCACAGCATTAGATGTTCAGATATATGCGCACTCATTAATAAGTGCATGATGACAACTATCTTTGGCTACACAAACTGTGCTATCTGTTCGTAAGCCAGCCAGCCTATATTTGTGAAAGATGTCAATAGTTTGGAAACAGACTGACTTAAGTCAAGATTCCTTTTTTTATCAAGACGGAGGAAGAACAATCAACATCAGAATTTCCTCATCTCCAAAGTGCATGGATATTTGTTTCTCCTTGCTGTCAGAGAAAAATTATCTTGATCCAGACAGAGGATTTCTCAGCTTCAGTGTAAGTCTTTTCATGCAGCTTTAGCCTTGGAAGAGGAAAGCTATGCTTACATTTTAATACTAAGGGCATGATCTTACAATAGTGTAAGTCACAAGGCAGGTTGAACAGAATAATGTATTAAGATGGAACTTGTTAATGCAAAGCTTCCACTAAAATGAGACAATGCATTTGCAATTAAATCCTACTGCTCGGTCCACAGAAGTTTAGTGTCACTTAACTGAAAACATCTAACATATTTTCTAAGAGCGATGGCCACTTGAGTAATGCACAGTGACAGAATATTAGCCTGCTTACTCAGGATAAAATTGCCACCTAATTTCCGTAAATGTCCTTTAAAACAGATGAAACATGGGGCCATTGCCCCCAGACATGTTAAATGCAGGCAGTAGCTGAACGTCTTTGGTAGGACAAAAAAAAAAGCTGCAAGTTAAAGAGCGTTGCTAGAGAAGCGGAGATAACCGCATCGAGGTTCCCGTCCCGTGGCGATGACCAGAGGAAGTTCACATCAGCCTTAATACTGTTGTCTCCGGAGTCTGGCTGCAGATGGGATCCGAAAGCTCTGTTTCCGTTTCCACCACAAAGGTTATCTCTCCCTTCACTGAAACTTGAAGGAAATCCTCGGGGAGACCCTAATCCTTGAAATTTTAGTTCCTGTGCGTTTCTGTTGTCCCAGATAATCAATTATCACGCTCTCTACATTCACTGTACAAGTAACGGTAAAAATAGTACTAAATTTCCATCTGTTGAGTATATTCTTCCCAGAAATATGAACGTGGCCTGGGGCAGTGGGGCAGTCCAGAGTCAGGGTGCTGGGTCATGGCTCTGCGCTGGGAGCAGGGCAGGGCCAGGGACAATGGTCCAGGGAGGACTTTCTGGTTCAGCAACCATGCAGTTAAAGGAGTGAGCGAGCTCTAGGCTTGGGGAAAATCTTCCCTCAGGGAAAGCTCCCACTAATATTTGACAAGAGGTTTGTTCTTCACAAGGATTTCAGGATTTTCCTGATTTTCAGAGTGATGGAATAAGCGGTATTTATTAGCTTGTTGCCTCTCTCAGCTGCACTCTATTCACTGATCTCCACAGCTGTAGTATTTTGCCATTCCAAGCCCCTAAAATCTTCTCAAGCTTTTTGAAAAGTCCCAGGTATTTTGAAAAATGTCAAAGCTATGTTTCATAAGATCTCCCAAAACTCAGATCTGTGAATATTAAGGACCTAAAATCACATTGTTTGCTTATCACATCATTATCATTTACATCTCACCAAAATCAAGGTTATCCCTGTTGCCTGACCTGTGATCACCTCAGGTTAGAGGTGACCACCCTACAAAACGTATCCCAGCCTGTGGCCTCTGCCAGCGAGGCTCTCTGCACATTTGGTGGTGGTCTATGGAGTGCTTGCAGGTCACGTGCTACTAACTCCCCTTGTTTCCAGCTGCTAAAATGCATTTAAAGACAGCTAAAAATACATTAAATACTTTCCTAATGTTATTTTTCCATGTAAGCAACTGCTGTAGTCACCACAGGAATGTTATTTGATCGCCAAGGGGAGGGGAAGTGGTCCACGAGACAATCTGTCTGCTGGAGGTGATCTATAAAGTCAAAAAGTATATGCCCTCCGTATAACTTCTTTAAAAGTATGCAGAGGAAAAGCAGACGGGCTTTCGCTGACTTCTTTTGCTGCCTTCACTCCCCTCCCAACACACACCACCCCAACACGCACACACGCTGCACATCTCCACCCATTATTTAAGTTCAATTTCCCACAGGCCCAATTTCCCAAGGGTCCCTATCATTGGCATATCTCTTGGTAATTGGAAAAATTTCTTCACCAGAAGGGCTGTTGAGCACTGGAACAGGCTGCCCAGGAAAGTGGTTGAGTCACCATCCCTGGATGTATTTAAAAGACCTGTAGGTGTGGAGCTTAGGGACAGGGTTTAGTGGTGGACCTGGCATTGCTAGGTTAATGGTTGGACTCAGTCTTAAAGGTCTTTTCCAGTCTAAAAGACTTCATGAGTCTATTCTGCAGTAAGAGTTGCTTATGCTTTACTGTGATATGTCGATTATAGACAGTGATGCATCTAGAACCAAACTCTCACCTTTGTTCAAATTTTCATTGCTATTTCAAAGGTGAATAAAAATCTGAACGCAACACCACTAATAGCAGACTGGATTTTAAAAGCACCTCAAGCCCACATGTTTAGGAGAAGTTTTGGTGTGAAAACGCCTTCAGAGGTCAGTGATCTGGCTACTGTGATCAAAGCCAGAGAAAATACATCGTTCAGAATATCCTGTGCTGATAGACATAATACTCCCTAACTTCAAAAATAAATAGTCACCAGCTCAAAACTGCTTTTCAGACCAAACCCAATCCACTCCCCCCTCCATCGTTCCTCTGTGATCAAGTGTAAAAACTCCTGGGAAACAGGTGGTTTTGCTGAAAAGAGCCGCACCAGAAAAAATGTATTCTGACAAAAAAGGAGAAGGTATCAAACTGTGGAATGATAGGGCAGTGTTTCTGAAATTATCTTTGTCAAAGCAACTGAGGAAAGTCACATTCATTTTCTTGTGTAACCAAAGCACACTAAAAAATTCAAACAAATGTCCCTGAGAATTTGATAAATGGTTATTTATGAATTAATGATTTTTTTTATAATGCTTGTCTTCCACGGGTTATGTCTCTGAAGGGTCCAGCTTTATGTATTAAATTTTTCACTCAGAATTTCATGGTATAAAATCATCCATAGTTTATATTTAAAATACAAGCTGCAAACTCTATTATAATGTAAGTAATACTGCAAGTGAATCGAAAGGAAATACTAATAACAGTACTACCCTAGTGTCTGTTAAAGTCATAACTCTCATCCTACTGCATTTACAAGTCAAAACTTACACCAACAAAAAAGGATTCAGCTTTCTCGATTCTATATGTCTTTTTCTCCCCTTCCTCCAGTTTTGTTTCACATACTTCATAGAAGAACCCTGATCTCCTGCTGGAATTCTCATCCTTCAAGGCAAAATCAGGATTTTCTTTTCATACAGCTTGCAGTACTGTACATTTATATTCCCTTCTATCACAGTAAAAAAATACTTAGGAAAAACTGATGATCGCCTTCAGCTTCACAATATGTCCAGAAAGAGCAACTGAAGCAAAATATAGTGGTGTCTACTGTCCTTGACCACTCTTCTAAATTTTATAGGAAGAAGAGTAGAAGGACTGAGACATTAAATGACTTGGGCCCACAAGCAAGCGAAGGTGGTCCAGTCGTTCGAGCAGAGAACTGCCGTATGCCCTCAAATGAAAACTCCCCATTAAAACTCATATTCCCATTGCATTCCAGACCTGTGCACCTTTTTCCTTCCTCTGTTGGTGAACAACTAGCCAATTTTACTCTCCAGCTTTATCAGCTTCTGTGGGACTGTGCTACCCTTTCCCTGACAGTTCATGGCATGGTGATATATGAGAAGTGTTCAGGTGGCTGCCTCAAAAGCTAATTTTTCAAACTACACAAACCTTCACCCATATCATAAATTTTTAATAACCAGTTCCGAACTGTCAAAGTATAAATATGATAACCAACACATAACATTGAGATAATTTCAAATAAACTTTGTTTATTGCCCCTTTGAACGCTTCTTTGACAAGTCACAGCTGTGTGGGACCTTATAAAAGTGAACCCATCCTACTGATCTCTCTTCTGATTCACAGCAGGCCTGATCCAGAGACACTAATGGACTATGCTTGACAGTTACTGCAACATATTCAATATACAGCCTAAAATACAGCTAGGAAAGAAATGAAAATATACTACAGACTTCCCAGAAGATTCCATTTTTGTAATGGGTAGCTCATGCCAGCATAGCCGATAAGCTTTCCCTCTCTTTTTGCGTTCCCTGCTTATTACAGTTTATAAGATAAAAGTGTTTTTGAAAGCATTCTGTGTGGTTCACTGTCAGGTAGCTGAAGAGTCTCTTCTCACTGCTGCCACTTTTACAAGGTTTCCTCAGCACAGACAAGAGACTCCCGTGCAGGGCAAGCACACATTTCCCATCTGCCTGCCAGAGAAGCAAGGAGGCAGAAAAACAAAACACAACACCAAGGAAAAAAAAAAAAAGGAAAAAAAAAATCCTCAAATGTTCGTTATGGTTAGCTAAGGCTCACAGACCAAACAATTCACTGTCCCTAATGAATTTGTTTCAATGCATCTGCTTATTTCAAGCTTCGGCGTTGTAAATACCAGAGCAACAATGCGGTTTTTCTCTGATTGCAGTGTCACATATATGATTAATCATCTTGACTCAGAGCTTTTTTTTTTTAAAGCAATTGCAGGCTGGTTTAATGAACTCCTCTCCCACTGGCTTTTATAGACTAGTCATGATCAACATACCATTAAGATAAACCTCGTGCCCCATCCTTCCCCTCTCTGACAGCTTGCCTTATTTGCCTCACAACAGTCAATATCCAATTAAGAGGCAACAGATTTGATCGATACAGAAGGTAAAAATAAGACTTAAACAGCTGGCAAATTCTACATGCACTCTTTTTCTTTAATTCCCATCTTTGTGGTATATAAACACTTCTGCACTTGGAATAGATGCAAGAGAAGGAAAAACAATGGCCAGGTCTGGCTGGTAAAGATTTCTCTCAAATGGGCTGTGTCTGCAAGCTACTGTGTCTGCAATGTTTGTCTGGGATCAGTGCAAGAGAGGCAGGATCCTATTCTCTCTATTTTCTGTGGCCTTGTAAAGGGTGAAAATAGAAATCTCTCTCTGCTTTGGTTACAAGCAACATGCTACTTGGGCCATTCATACATGAAAATGGAGGGGCTATAATATTATTAAAGCAATCATTTATGAGCTGGGTGAAGGGATGATTGGTCTAGAAAGGGGGGCAAAACCCAATAGGAACAGAATGTATGCAGGAATATAGGCAAGGAGAGAGTAAAAAGAAAGGAGAGGAAGCTCTGATACAAATGACATCTTCTACAACCTTAATATCGTCTCCTAGTCTTTCTGCTGATGATGAATAGCTGCAATAAAAGGTGGGATAATGGCAGTTACAAGCAGGACAAAAGCAAAACCTGGCTGGTGGTGAGGAGCATTTGTTGTAATTCCCACAAGTGCAGCTGGAGGTCAGGGACTGAGATCACAGTATCACCACTGCCTTTGGGTCTAATACCACGTACAGTACTTCTCCTTCCTCTCCCACCATCTTTTTCTGAGGCTTTTATTCAAAGTTTTACTTTCAAAGACATTTTGCAGAGTAATAGGCTGATAAAGACCAAATGAGGTAGCCCTCCTTTTCCAGGATTTCCACTCTTCTTTAGAGAAGAAGAAGTCATGACCATAGGGGATGCCATGCTCTCACTGACAAACAGGATGTAACTCAAACACCTCCGAGCTTGCTCCCAACGCTAGCAGAAAGTAATTTTTAAATCACGGTGGCATGCCTGTGCTTTTCACTGCCCACTGCAACCCTCTGTCACCAGAAGGGATTCCAGTAATATATATCATGTCTAAAACCAGGAAACTGTTCAAACTCATACGAAAGTTCAGAGCACGCAGACCTTTTCACATAATGGGGGGCAACCAACTATAATTTATCTTCCCAACTTGCCTTGGGATTTGAGAAGTCCCATTCTGCGTTTCCTCCTTTCTGTCACAGTAAGATGAAATGTGCCGAAAAATACCTCTGTCTTCCCAGTTCCCTTCACTGATATCTTCCATGGGGAGCAGCTGCAGGAAGATCCTTGGCCAGGTTTCTTAACCTAAAGGAATCCACTTCTAACTGTTCTCAGCAGTCTACTTCAGGCCCTAAATTTTACTAGACTGCCTCTTTTTTTTCAACTCTGTGCATTGTTATTACACAAAAAAAGGAGTTATATATATATACACTACTCTAGCTCGTAAAGATAGGCTTAAAAATGAGGATGCTTCTACTAGAAAAAGAAGCAGGCGGAAACATATTCACCGTATTTTTTGTCTCCTGCACTGACTC
Source organism: Apaloderma vittatum (assembly GCF_000703405.1). NCBI lineage: Eukaryota > Metazoa > Chordata > Aves > Trogoniformes > Trogonidae > Apaloderma > Apaloderma vittatum. Next base: position 9,015 of record NW_009730261.1, read on the forward strand.
AAATGGCTTGTTTGCTGCCTCCATCCCTAACCTGACTTGCCTGGTCCCTTATCACGTGGCAGAGGTTTGCATGTTTTGCCAGCTCTCCTATAATCCTAATTTGCTCTTTCCTACTTCTCACTCACTGCTCCTGTCTTGAAAAGCATCCCTTGAGACTGCACCAGACTCCTGTATGCTCCCAGCTAGGAGACTGCTGTCTCCTCATGCATATGCACAAGTATGTCCATGCCATCCCTACCATTTCAGGTGGCATCGTCAGCTTTTTAAAGCTTCCATAGGTTTACTCCAGGCTCTCATATGCTGGTCCCTTATATAATCCCTACCTGCTCAATACCTCAAATAAATACTTAGCCAATAACCTTGTTTACAGCTTTGGCCTTCTTTAATGTTCAAACAGGCTATGTATTGCCACCTCAAATGTATATCATCCATCGTGATGCTGGGCCCAAACCTTGTTGTAAAGTAGTAGCTGTAGCTTTGGCCTTCTTTAATGTTCAAACAGGCTATGTATTGCCACCTCAAATGTATATCATCCATCGTGATGCTGGGCCCACTGAAGTCCAGCTGGTGGCCTGTGCAATAGGTCTGCTGCCATAGGTCTGTCCCATTTCCCTCAAAGACAGAGCTACTACTTCCACAGGGAAGCAAAGAGAGCTAGGACACTGCTCTGCAAAGCACGTTCCACAGCTACAGAGCCAGGAGTTGCCAAAATCCCATCCACTGCACAGCAAGTGCCCCTGGCTCCTCCATTCAATAGCTGAGCTTGAAGCAGCTGGGTAGGCTTTGCAATACTCAGAGAGCAAAGTACTCCTGGTGTTTCTCCATTATCAGGCTGTAAATTGAGCATTTGCTCTGTTGCCAGTGCAGACACTGATCTATCTAATTTTAAGGAAGAGTTGAAAGGCCATCTCTGTCTAAGCAGAGTCTGGAGAAACCTGCAGAAATGTGGCCTTTGGCCTTTCAGCCACCCCGCGCAGCTCCACAAATTTCCCATTGTTTAACCAAGATGTAGACGTCTTCATCTTGGTCACAGTGTACATTACAGCACAAGGTAGCAAAGCTTGGGGGAAACTGATGCTCTTCTTACTATCACTACACAGAATTACAAAAGCATCAAGCAAAGAACCTAAATAAGCACATTTTTCATCTACTGAATATTGCTGCTATCTGAAAAACTTAACAGAATTTTCTGTTTCACATCTGATTCCATCAAAATCCAACACCCAAGTCTCTTGCTGCATCCAGACCATTTAGCATTGAGTAACATTTTTGTAAAGCACAGTAACAGTCTCGAACTCTGCTGTTCTCAGTGCGTTTCTTCAACCTGTGCCTAAAGCTTCTCTAAAATGAAGAAAGCACTTGCTTGCCCTTCATGCAATCACCAGTAAAGTCGAGCTTAGGCAAAGGTCAGAGCTAGGAAGACAACCACTGGGCTAGTGACAGATGTTCAGCCTAACATAAGATTGAGGCTAAGAGAAAAGAAAATCTGTGTTTCCCAGTACCACTAGCAGGAAGACCACCATGGTCATGACCACCATTGTCTTTTCTTCAGCAGTAGGCTGGTCAGGGAGCAAAAAAGCTAATGAAACCTCTTTTCCTACTCAGAATGCGAGTTCCAGGAATAGAATTACAATTTAAATTAATTACATCTAACCATTTAATCAACATTCATGTCAGTTTATTACAAGCATCTTCACCACTGACGCTGTGAAATGCAACTTTCTGACTTCTTTTTTTGTGGGGAACGAGATGGAACAACCATTTGTCTCACTTGCATTGTTTATATATTAATCGTTAAATGGTTGCTAATATTATAAATCTCATTATCCTAATTATATGTGTTCTGTCTTTTTACAGTAGCATTCCTTCCCAAATTAGACTACTTTACACAACTCCATTGTTCCTCTCTCAGTTTGGGGAATCACTGGCATTGAAGAAAGGGAAAATGAGTATCCTCGGAGCTCCAACATCAGCTGCTTAGCAGGCAGGGGAAATCTATGTGTGTTCTTCAACAAGCAGCACACTTCACGGCATACACTGGCAGAACATTTCACATGGTGGAAGCTGAGATTTAAAGAATTGGACCACTACAATCCCTTAAAAACAGCCAGGGTGTCTTTCTGAAAGTCTAGGTCATGTGCCTGGCACTGCGTCATATGGTGTCTCTCTTCCGCCATTTGTTTATTTGCTTCTGGCAGTTTTGGCAGTGAGGTATCGGAGTGAAATGCACACCACTCCATACATATGGTGGGAAGAATCTAGTGCATCAGCTGAATGCATACTGTACTGTATACACATTCTGTTTTATCTCTGAGCACAGCTGTGCTGTAAAAGCTTACAAAATGTGAAGCCTTCTGTGCAGCAAAAACATCGACAGGAGAAGCTGGCCTATAACTTATTAGGTTGTGACACAAGCCAAAAAAAGCCAGAGTTAAAGCTGACAACTCCTGGCATCAGGATGAAAAGCATGGTGGCTCAAGTTAAAGAAGGATTGTCAGCCTTAACTTCATATTTCAGGCTTTCACTGCCTTGGGTCACAACCAGCATCGCTGATTTGCTCTAGGACAATTATTCCCAGCCCCAGTGCATGGATTCCAGTTAGAGACTGGCAAGCAAACACGCAAAATCATTCCCCGCCCTGTGCCCCACTGTGCTCAAAGCCAGCCTGTGCTAGAAAGCGATTCGAGGAGGGGGTGGGCAAGAGCCAAAATGTCGTTGTGGCTCTCTTCCTCACCCAGCACAGCAGCCTTCAAGCTGTGATCAGCCCTGTGTCTCCTACTCCCCCAGCTCTTTGGGCTGAAGATAGCAGAAACATATGGTAGGAAACTCTCCTGCACTGGTTTGACCAGATGTCTGGTGGGGTTTTTTTCACCACAACCTTGAAACAGTGACTCTTTATTTTAATCTGTGGAACAGCCACACTGGCTCAGATCTAAGGCACCCTAGCGCACGCTTGTCTCCAGCAGTGGCCAGTATCACCCTCTTGGGCACAATCTGAGGAGCAATGGGCCACCAGCCCTCCTAGGGGTACAGACCTGCCACAGGGGCAGTGGGACTGGGTGCATGAGAGGTTTGGTAAGTGAGTTTGGCCTGTATGTTCGCTATTCCTGAATTACTTTTTTTATATACATCTCATTGTGCAGCGCTGAGCTAGGTGACATCATAGTACATCTCTTTTCCTGCCTACTGATGGACTCCATATGTGCATGTATAGAATCATAGAATCATAGAATCATAGAACAATTCAGGTTGGAAAAGACCCTTGGGACCATCGAGTCCAACCATTGACCCTACACTACAAGGTCACCCCTAAACCGTATCACCCAACACCACATCTAAGCAACACTTAAACACATCCAGGGATGGTGACTCAACCACCTCCC
>NW_009730261.1:12610-18523 GCF_000703405.1 Apaloderma vittatum
CCAGCTCCCTCAATCGCTCCTCATAAGGTCTGTTCTCCAGGCCCTTCACCCGCTTTGTTGCCCTCCTCTGCACTCGCTCCAACACCTCAATATCTCTCCTATACTGAGGTGACCAAAACTGAACACAATACTCAAGGTGTGGCCTCACTAGTGCTGAGTACAGAGGGACAATCACCTCCCTTCTGCTGGTCACAAAATTTCTAATACAAGCCAGGATGCCGTTGGCCTTCTTGGCCACCTGGGCACACTGCTGGCTCATATTCAGCCGGCTGTGTATGTGTAGGTAGAGCAAGTGTGGTGAGTAAGCAAAAGAAGGAAGGGAAACACAAGGTGGGATGGCCCTTTTAGGACACAGAGGAACTGCCCCAATAAGAAAGCCATGACTGGAGACATCATCTTTCCTCTGTGATCCCACAGGAATGAACTCCTCACACAGCTGAGCACTGGAGCTGTCAGGGCTGACTTGTGTGCTTCCCCTGCCTGCAGTGAGGGCTCCCCAGACAGAGGAAGCCTCAGTTAACAGCTGAGAAAAAAATCCCTCCCTCCCAGCCTAACTGCTGCCTGAGATGAAACCAGGCCTCAGAGGACAACCTCATGGTGGGAGAGTACTCCAGCATCCCACAGGCACTCAGAGGAATTGACCTCTTTTCTGCTCCTCACTCAAACTTACTTATCCCAGGCAAGAGCCCACGTGATCCTGAGGTTAAGGGGGAGCTTAACACTCCCTGGGGTTGACAGCCGGCTGACCATGAGCCAGCAGTGTGCCCAGGTGGCCAAGAGGCCTGTATCAGAAACAGTGTGGCCAGTAGGACCAGAGCAGTGATTGTCGCCCTGTACTCGGCACTGGTGAGGCCACACCTTCCGTCTGTGTGCAGTTTGGGCCCCTCACTACAAGAAAGACATTGAGGTGCTGGAGTGTGTCCAAAGAAGGGCAACAAAGCTGGTGAAGGGTCTTGAGAATGAGTCTTCTGAAGAGCAGCTGAGGGAACTGGAGAAGAGGAGGCTGAGGGGAGACCTTAGTGCTCTCTACAACTCCCTGAAAGGAGGTCGTAGTGAGGTGGAGGTTAGTCTCCTCCTCCCATGTGATAGGGCAAGAGGAAATGGCCTCAGTTGTGCCAGGGGAGGTTTAGATTGGATAGCACGAAAAAATTTCTTCACCAAAAAGTGTTGAGTGCTGGAACAGGCTGCCCAGTAAAGTGGTTGAGTCACCATCCCTGGAGGTATTTAAAAGACATGTAGATGTGGTGCTCAGGGACACGCTTTAGTGGTGGACCTGCTGTTGCTAAGTTAACAGTCAGACTTGATATTAAAGGCCTTTTCCAACCTAAACCGTTCCATGGTTCTATGATTAATCACCCTGCCGACAGGAGCTGAGGGACAAAGGCAACCCACGAGGAAATTTTCTCCTAGCCTCCCCCACCTCCCTCCGCTGAGAGAAGGCTTCCCTCCTCCAACACACTCATGGTGGCACCTCCAAACCCAGCTGCTTTTCAGGGCTGTGCAAAAGGCATCAGAGGAGTCCTGTGGTAGGGCTCTGGCTCTCAGCCCATGCCCACTGCAACCCTGAGCCCCTGGGGCTCCCCTGGAAGGACGACTGCCTGACACAGTGCATCCCCATGGAGGATGAAACACAACCCCTGGCTAAGTTTAGCTTGTGTGCCTCATCTCGTGGGAGCACAGCTGCATGACTCGGCCATCGCCCTGCATCTGCTGCCTTCTTCCTCAGCCCTGCAGGTGACTCCCTGCCTACTCCACAGCAAAGGGGAGGAGGGACACGGCTGTCGTCACACTTTTGGGGGGAGCCAGACAAGAAGCAGCAACTTAAGGCTCAGTCAGACATTTTGTCACCTCTCCTACCACAGATATGAAGACAAAAGAGAAGCATGGAAAGGGGAAAATAACAAGTCCTTGCCTCAAGCACTAATTGCAACTGATGTTTGCTCGTTTTCAACAACTGACTTTAATTGCATCTCCATGCTGGATAAACCTTCTTTTTCAAGCGTTACTTTAAATACATGTCAGGATTCTTCTTAAAACAAGGCCATAGTCTGCACTAAAGGAAATAGTATCAGTGAAGGGCAATTAGAGGTTTGGAACAGGTCTTACGTAAGATATTAAATAACATGGCTTTATCCACTTAGGAAAAAAAAAAACAATGAATGTGATAGTAGTCTATGTAGACTGCTATATTTTTATGTTATCAAAGAAAGATCCATATTTTTGTTACCAAAGAAAGTGGCTACTAAGTATCCATGAACTGTCCATTGTTTCTGATGATACAAAAAGATTGAGGTTCAACAAATGTTCAAAAACAAATGAAAGAAAATAACTCTCTGCAGAGCAAATCATCAAGCTGGGTGGTGTGCAGGCCAAAACTACACACGAATCCAGGAGAAGCGCAATGCATTCTAGGAGGACACATTCATCAGCTACTAACAACCACGGCACAAGTAATTTCAAGGAATTGGTAGAGAATCTAAAGAGCTGTGAGCCTGGCCTGCAAAGCGCAGGCTGACTTCAGCTGGAGTTTTGGGACATTCATGCTTCCCTACAACCAGGGTCTAGGAATTGATTTGGGAGATGGGAACTCTGGATCTGTTTTCAAAGCTCAGAAGTAACCCATTGAAATTAGCTGGGGTTATCATTTCTACCTCCAGAAAAAGGTAAATAAATTGTTTCTGAAACTGGTAAAAGACTATAGAGACATAGGTTGAATTTAAGATACACAGCAAGTACACTTGGTTATACTACACTTTAGCTGAGAGATGGGAGGGAAAAACACCTACGAGTATTTCTTTATGGTACTGGACATGGACGAACCTTTCCTCTTATACATGCTCTAGGAAGGGTTTGTCATAGAAAGGCTTTGGAAAACCACGGGGTCACAGCTTCTCTGGCCTTCCACATGTATGTTCACACCACAAAAAACTTCTGGATGTCTACTTTAGTTGTGAGAAAGCACAGCACTCTTGAAACTCAACGACTTCAAATATCCTGACTTGGGCCACAGTGAGACAACTGGACTGGAAACACATAAATATCCACATGGAAACATGCAAATATAATGAACAATACAACAGAGGTAAATTTCACTCTGATTCCTTTTCTTTTCATCTATTTTTCCTGCATTTCTGAGTTCGATTACGTGGCTATCCAAGAACCCAGTTTAGATCATACTCCTAGAGATACATGAAGTAACCAGGCTTGTCATCACTCTCATGATGCCTTTCAGCAGTTTAAATCTTTCTCTCCTGATCTAAGGAATGCAGAGCTACTCGAGGAATTCAGACAATTATAAATGTACATCCTAGAAAATACCAGTACTGGAATGGGAGCTTGCTAAAGAATTACCAACTACACAGACGCTTTCCCCATAACACATTAGCTGGAAGTGAAAGGCCAACTATAGATGTTAGGAAATGATTTTGTCTAGACCCTCAGCAGGACCTTTAACAATTTCTTTACTAAAACTGGGATTTTAAAAAAGAAAATACTAGCCTTGGATACATCTTTTGCAGACTTTGATACTAGACTTTTATGAGCTATATTATCCAGGTCTTTCAAAATCCCCTTCAATAGCTCCATTGGTTTTTGTGAGACCCCCAAATCCACAGCTAGTGACAATCACATGCAGTGATAACAGGTGGAATTGGGAACATTTATGCAGCTCTGAGACACGGAAAGGAGAATGTAGTGATGGTAAAGAAATAAAACCTATTGGTTGTGCTAATATATGCGATTTCTCTTCAGATGGTTCAGAGGAAAAGATACAGTGGACTCGCCGTGTGCATATACGTGTGGATGAGTAGGAATCTCTAGGTTTAATTCTGTCACTCATGAAAACTAATTGGAAACTTTAAAGTCAGCCTTTAACATCCCAAAACTACACCTCAGTTGCTTCACAAGAGGCTGGAGTTGCCACATATAGCTGAGGCTAGTCAAATGCTGTGAGAGCTCACAAAAGTCAATGTGGTTTTTATTTTCTTTTTGAATAATTTTTCAGCCCTCTTGGGCATTGAGTGCTGGCTGCTGTAGAAAGATCACCGCAGGAAGCAGAAGATCTTAAGAACAAAGCTGAAAAGGAGTTTTTAAACCACCCTTGTTGGATCAGCTAGATCTGACCAACTTCCATTTTTTCCATATCCTTGCTCGTCTCCCCACACACTAGGGAAGACCTGTGTTATTCTACAGATTGGTTTAAATGGAAAACAGAAGAATAGCGGGCCCATGTCTAGGCCTCAGCAGGGAATCAAACTGGAATACTCACAATAAAACTGACAGTCTCGACGGCTGAATGGATTTAAGCAACAGCTGGAATCTGATGAGTCTAAAATCACTTCCTGTGAGAAAGTTGATTGGGAGAATAAATCTTTCATGGATTACATTCAATTAAGAGCTTTCACATGACTGAGAGGCAGCTAAAGATCCATTCACGATATATCCTAAAAATAACTAGGTTCCAGGTTCACCCACCAAGGCTGCAAGCACAGATTTCTGGAGTTTGTCTGCCAGGCTGGGTATCGGCCAGTGGCGAGTACTACGAAAAAATAACCAGCATGTTTGGAAGGAGGGTAAACTCTAAACATCCCTCTGAGGGGAGCCTCTCATGATAACGAAGTATGTGGCTCCTTTACACTTGTCTGATATGTAGGAGATGGGATTGATTTCTAAAAGCCATCACTCAGCAAGAAAGACAGCAAATTTTTATGCCGTTTTCTTTACGTCATGGAGTAGAAAGCGGCAGAGCTGAACCCACCAAGCATGCAAAGGCTTTCATTCCATGGGCTCCCAGGGCGCAGAAGCTGCGGTGCTCTTAGCAAACCTGAAATAGCTTTCATGGTTGGAGATCAAGTCTCCGCCACAAAACCTCATGAAACGGCAAAGGCGGAGGCAGGTCCTGAGCTCCTGGAGCAAAACAAGCCGACAACTGACTGGAAAGACAGCATGTCCCCTACAAAAAGCTTTTAAATGGTGCTAATATTCGAGATTAAGCAACAACTAAATCTAAGATTTTTAGAATATCTGAACTAGAAAAAAGGCAATTTTGTATTTTTATAAGTGGGCTTACATACACCTGCTTTTTCAACACTAGTTGCCTATAAAGTGACAGACTAAGAAGTGGTCCTCCTGGGTTTTTTTATTGTTTAAAAAAACCCAATAGAAATTAAAGGAAGATCATGTAAACCTGGAGTGTGAGGAGAAAACTGCAACAGCTCTTCTGTCCTTTCTAGCAATGAATAAGCAGCTTGCCTAAAATCAGCCCAAAACATCTTTCATTCTCGTTTTTCACCAGAGGAAAGTTTTAAGAGGGATCAATTTCTTGCAGAAATTTCCTATTAAAAGCTTGTCACAACACTAATTAAGACATGACAGAAGGAGATTATGATGTGGGTTCTGGATTTATGTGGCAGTGCTGGAGCTAAGAGCCCACGCAATTGCCTTTCTCAAGGTCACTTGGGCTTGGATTCTCAGAAGACCTGGTGTAGGTTAAGCAAACAAAGCCCATTGTTTGCTTTTCTTCAGGGAAATCACTTGCTTAATTTTGTCCCATGCTTTTGGAAATCCCAGCCTTGAGGAGAGGAGCAAAGAAGTATTTTCCCTCCCTCATTTCAGAGCCATGATGATGACAGGATTGGCCATGAACGCCCGGCTCCCTCAGGGCTGCTCAGGCATGGTGCTCCCCATGAGGTGGTGGGATGCCCTCCTGCTGCCGTCCTGGGTGCTCCCTGGAGGAAGGGGCTCACATGTGGCAGAAGGAACCTCCCAGCTTGCACTCTGCTTTTGTAAGCATCTTTCCTCTCCTGCTGCAAACATGCACCTCTCTGACTGCTACTGATAGTAAGCTGATAGTAAGGAAAATAAAATGCTATCTTTTCCTAATACATAGCCATTCAGTGGTGGGAGAGGCTGGGG
>NW_009730261.1:18554-22135 GCF_000703405.1 Apaloderma vittatum
AAAAGCCACAAATTCACCGCGGATCTTCAGCTGTCACCTGTCCAGTTCATGAACAATTACCTTAAGCACTTGACCCATGCTGTGTCTGGAGTCTCCATCAAGCAGCAGCTGCCATCTGAGACCAGTCCCACAGTCCTGACACGAGCTTGACTTCCCTTCTGACAGTCACTACATCAGATACACTCGGCTTCATTTTTCATTACAGTGGTGGCTGTCTGAGGGCGGATAGGGTTGTGCTTTTCTGTCTGTCTTATAAAATCAACCCGTGATTCAAAAAATTAAGCTGTGCTCTTTCAGTGTTTTGTCACTCCAGGTAGCAAGAAATAACGTCGGGCATCGTTGACCCTGATGACGCTAATGGAGGTGGGAAGTCATCTAGTTGTTCTCCAGCCACGACGACAGGGACAAGATACATCTGGATCAGCACAGGAAGCATACAGAGCATGCAAAATCTCTTTGTTAAACAAGAAGGTGCTGTTTCTAAATAACCACTTCCTTAACCACAATCCCATTTTAAGTGGAGGTCATTGGCCTCTATCCTCGAATGAATAAGGGTACCGTGAAAAAATCAGCACCAGGAAGGGCACAGGATTAGAAACAGGGGGCAGGGAGCAAGGATTGAGGAAGTCGAGAGGGTGATCCTAAATCTCAGAAAACGCTCACTTGCTCCAAACAAAAATCGACCAGTCAGGTCTTGAAATCCAAGACTCAAAATAGGAACACAAGCTCTGTCAAACCAGCCGGGTTTTCTGCAACTCTAACAAGGAATTTGGTGCAACAGCTCATGAAAACAGGTGGTGAGTGTCCAGTTCAGACTTGGAAGCAGTGAACTACTGTAAAATTCCCATCTTCCCACCCCTTGATTTAAGAATTTCCGTGTCGAAAGAAAACGGTCAGCTCAGCAAACAGAACGAACTACATTGTAAAAGCCTTGTCTTTTTGATTTACAATAGCTGTGAAATACACAATGCATCTTTAAGATTTTACAGTGCTGGTAACATAAAAGAAAATAAATATTTGCCATTATCTTATCAAAGTATCAGGCCTGCAGCTTGCAGGAATATTTTATGAATGGCAAACCAAAAAGATTTGTTTTTTTTTCATTCTTGGGCCACATTCACAGCAATGCAACAGTAAAGAATAAGGCCCTCTCTCTTTCAAAGAATTGATTTGCTTCATTAAAAGCCAAGCCCTCTTTCTCTTGCCAGCTGAAACAGCTGCCTTTGTATCCTTAAGTGTAATCATTAAAAAACGTGTCAGAATGAGAGAGATGTGTTTTTCCCAGGTATTCCTGAAAGCCATGGAGTACTACAAGTCAGCGCTAGGAAAGCATGCTGCACCACTCCAAGCATTTGTTTCTCTTCCCAAACAGAGCATCATTGTTCTTATTTAAAGAAATAATCCTCACAAAGCTGAAATAATTATTCAGCACAAACAGCCCATAGCAAGTGAAACAGTCTTTAGACAGCTGTCATGGCTCAGTCTTCCGGAAGCTTTGATTTTAATGAAACTCATTAAGGAAAGAAATTAACAGAAATTAACAGGAAAATATCATAATTTGTCTTGTTTCAGAAAGCTTGAATGGAGACAAAAGCCTCTTTAACATGACACATAATGTGACCAGTCAAAACTCCCTGTGTAGTTGAGTCTCGCATGGTGAGTAAATAGGTCCGAAGTTGCTTATGTTGCAGCTCCACAGTTTGGTGTAGTAAAAGAAAAACATTAAATGAGAATACCCTGGCTCTGGGAGCTAAGGAGCCTGTTTCCTAGCATCTGTACACTGTGTGCTCGTACAAGCATGCGGGAATGTTCAAGGTAATGAATGTGCTACCTGTAAATATCCCAGGGTAATGAAAGATGAAGGGCAATAAACTCTCTGGAGAGGGGAACCATCTTATAGACAGTTCATGACAACTGTCTCTTTTTGCAACACTCTTCAAAGGAAGGGAAAAAAAAGCCCACTTATCTTTTCAGATAGATATTAGGTATCTAAGTTATCTCTGATTTCCCGTTCAGAAGCACAAAAAGGAACATTCCACTGTGGTTTTTAATCTGAGTGGAATTGACAGAGGAGCATGTGGTGCTGGAAGCAGCTCAGAAAGGCAGAGATAAAAACGCTGACATATCTTAGTTTAGTGTTCTCAGCCTCTCCTCAGGCACTGGCTGACATGCTCTCCCTTGACCGAGGATACGACATTGCTGCCTTATCCCAGCAGGGAGCCCCACACACCCTCCTGCTATGCGGGGCGGGCATCTGCTCCACTAGAGCGGCTGGGCTAAAATCCTGCCCTTTTGAAACCAACTGAGTTTTACTTTTGACTTTCAGACACCCCAGAGAGTTGTGAAAAGGAAAGGAATGGAACATGCAGTCAGAGGGAAGCAGAGTGGACAGATGGAAGGCAAAAGGGGCATGGAAATCTGCACACCACATGTTTAAACTTAAGTTTTCCCCAGAGTCACTCTTTGGTCTACTCATGGGGACAGGTTTTTGCTGCAGAAAGATGGGGAAAAAAACACTGTTGAAAGCACATAAATAAAAGCATTACCTATTTGACATTTGCCTCTTGCTGCCTGCAGTTGTAAGTCAGCTCTCGAGGCAGAGCCACGCTGTTTTGCCACCCTATTATCTGCCAGCCTACTGGCAAAGGCAGAGGAATAACAGGGACATGGTTACTATCATCTCCTAGCACAAGGAAGACGTATAAATATGTGTTAAAAGGCAACTTATTGCTTCTGGGGAAAAGACAGTCTGAGTTACGTTGAATTTAGAAAGAGTTTTCTCGTGATCTCTTGGGGAGTTCACAGTAAGTATCACTGGTGTACAGGAAGTGCCAGGATCCATGAGGGCAGGTAGACAGAGCAGGTACAACAGATGGGAAGAGTCACGGCAGTAAGCAGGAGCTGGTGGCAGAAGGATGGGCAAAGGAAATCAACACTAATGGAAATGCTGCTGAGAAAAGTAAAAAGTGTTGAGCTTCCAGACAAAGGAATTTTGGAGAAATAGGCAACAGCACAATGACTCCATCCAGTTTAAATAAACTGAGTCTTATCCAAATGGCCTCAGAACAAGTTGCATCTGTTGAAACTGGAATCACCTGGATCTTCCTTTATCCCAGTTGAGTAGGAAACATGTTCTCCCGCTTTGAGTTAGGTAATTCTCACCTGACATTTTTCCAAAATTGTACACTGTTTCTAATCAAGAATACCAGCAACATCCTTCATACTAGCAAGTCCATGCCTAAAGCAATGGCCCACTTGTGAATACAGCTCTTCCAAAATAAAGTTAATCTACTAAAATCACTCAAGACAAACTGATGAGAATGACCAGAATTCAACCCCACAGTCTACACAGTTAATACTATATTCAAGCTGGGAAAGTTAGTTGAACTTTTACTTATTCTGTTAAACTTTTTGGACTTCAACGAGTTGAGAAAAGCTACTGAAATGAAATACATCAGAGGAAAGAGTACCTCCTCACAGTCTCTCAGACTATTATACACTTTTGTCTAATAATGCCATCTTTTGTCTAATAATGCCATGAGGATAGACTAGGATTGAATTACACAAACCCTCTTGCAATG
>NW_009730261.1:22166-59843 GCF_000703405.1 Apaloderma vittatum
CTGGATGCCTCCAAGAGGTTATGTCCGCCCTGACTACTTCTAGGTCAGAGACATCTTAGGAATACAAATGGGTGAAGAGATTAGAGATGGATGAATCCTGGATATCAGACTTTTGTAGGTTCACCAGCTCTTTCTGAACAAGCAGCAGTAACTTCTTGCAAAAAGGGACCCCCCAAAAATATCCTCCTCTCACCTATATTGCCTTTTCCCTGACTGAGAGGGCACAGCATTTCTCTTTCATCAGCACTGCTTCTCATGTGATGCATCAGACTATCTATTTAGGCTTAAAGACTATCCTATACATCCTCTACCACACAAAAAAATCATATATAAATGATTCAGAGGTACTATTTTATCCATTCCTCCTGTTTAAAACCATGTAAACCAAATGCTAATCCTTTCTCTGCCACCCAGCTCAGGCTTCCTACTGACTTCAACTTGCCTATGGGCGGGCCAAAGCTGACCTGACTTTCCCAGATGTTGGTGTCTAGCTGTAAGCCCCATCACAGTTCCTTAGAGACGAGGTGCTCATAACACCTAGGAAAATCAAATTGTTACAGTATGGCTGTTTACTCCTTGCTTTGGCCATCGAGGTGAGCAGAAAATACTCTGTCAAAATTCTTTCGCTCTCTTGATTTCTTTCATTTAATCTGGCATGCAATACACTGTGTGTTTATAACATTCATTCACAACACTTATTTCAAAATTGCTTGTGCTTCATCAAGTTTCCTTTTCTATCATCCCTTTTTCTTATTCCAAGGAGCGCAAATATATTCACCTTTTTCCAAAGGAAGCCTGGAATCCCACTGAAGTCCTTTGCAAATCTCCTACTGCCCGGTACCTCCACAACTGAAACATTATGTTCTTTACTCCCCAGTACTTCTCTTTTTCTGTAATCCCTATTTCTAATCTGTGTGCTCCTGGAGTGACCATCCCAGCAGCAGCTCAGCAACCCTATTTCAGAAGTGCCCTTATGGACTCCTTGACTACCTGGCAAGGAGAACAGTGCCCACAGGACTGCCTCATCTCCTGCTTCGGGAAGAGGCCAGCACTCTTTATCAACAGCAGGTATGGCACAGAGATATGTACTGACCCACTTCAGTCCTTGCTCTCTCCTTATGAATCGCACTTCAAGGACGACTGGGAGAGGGACCCATGTTTCATTCGCTCCTCTGTAACACTCAGCTGATGGGGCTTGTCTGTTCCCTGGGAAAACCCAGAAACCTGCACCAAGAAACTTTTATCAAGAAAATATATGTCCTCGCTTTGGCTATTATGGAAAAGCCTGTCCTTTGCTTTCAGAAACATTTATTTTATGCAGCATGACAAGAAACCGCAGTCAAAACTTTTCATTGCTCCAGACTGGGGGGGAAAAAAAAAATAGCTTTCTCTTTTGTGTCGTAAAGGAAGAAAAGCTTTGAGAATTTTGTAGGCAGGTTTGTTGATGAAGTACTTTAAATATGAAACAGAAAGCAACGTTCCTGTGATCCTTTTCATGGGTACATTTATGGGTCACTCTTTAATTCTGGAAGCAAAAGCACGTGACCACTGCATCTACAATCTTCAAACCAGATTTTCCACTAGTTTATTTCAGCTTTACAGAAACATAATTCAACCAATTTCTAAGGGACTACTACATTGTAAAACTACGTGAACCCATGGAGAATGTCTTTCTTTCTCGGTGTTCTTACTACAATTTATTGCAAAAATAGCAAGAAGTAACATTACATGAGAGGCAATTTTTCAGCGAGCATTAACCGCGCAGCAGCAGCCCATGACAATCTACAACTAAAACATGAGTAAAATGGAAAGACTTGGAGCACTGGTTTCATTTATGCCTGGCAATTTGTGTGTGTGTGTGTCCTGGATGCAGGTGACATTGGTCAGCTGGGGATAATTTCTGTAAATTCACAGACCCACATCATACCTGGCACAAGGCCGGCTTCACCTCGGCAAACATGCTATCAGTTAGTGGAGGCTCACTTTTGCCACTGACATTATTCTGGTGGACAGAGACCTCATTTCACCATTAGACCCTATCGCAAACTGAAGCATCTGTGCCTCAGCGCTGCCAAACATGTACATCCTTCCTGACGGGTTAGTCAGAGCCCGTTAAGCCCAGCAAATGTGTTTGTGCACGGCGCTTCAGCAATACAGCAACGCACAAAACCTGCTAGCTTTCTTCCATAATATTTGCAAATTCCGTAACAGTTGATTATTTATACATTAACCCACAGACTTCATTTCTTCCATCTTATACCCAGCCATTGTAGATGTAGTGTTGTTGCCACTTGCTCTGTTAGGCACGAATTAATGCATCAGAGCCATGTAATTTATGCATGCTATTTTGTCAAGTCTGTTTGTATGGAATCTGCTTTGGAGAGGCAAGCTGCTCTGTACGCTGGGGCCAGACACAGTAATCATTTTTCTTTTTTTTCTTTTCCTCCCCCTCTTTGGTGTCATGGATCAAGGTAACTTCAGGGCAGTCACCAGCGAACCTTTGACGAGATGGAAATTGCAATGTTGGGTGTTTTATGCCATTTCAGGTAGAGATGATTTGTGTGCACGCAGAAGTATGACACTGATGTAACAGAAGAAAACCCCAGCTGACACGGATATTCAGAGGATGCCATTATCAGGGCAGCCAAAGGACCAAGGACAAAGGACTGATTTACTAAGTTAGAATATGATTGTGCTTTTCTAGGTTTTAAAAACGAGCGAGGAAACCGAGCTGCCTGCTTTTCCCTGGAAGCGGTCTTACAAGGCAGACAGCTTGTTCCACTTAAACGCGCCCCACTGCAATAACAGTATTACTTGGGAAACGAAGACACAACATACAGTCTTTCCTTAGTGCTTTACAATTCTCAGGTCAAGTGCTAATACATATTACAGAGCTCTCTCTGGCAAGTATTGTTAGAGCTGTCATTAAAGACCTCCATAAGTCTTAGCTGTGCAATTGAAAATGTTTCCAAATCCTCTTATCCCAAACATAACAAATCTCACTGTTGTTAAATCTGATGTTTTGTAAATTTGATACTACTTGGCTTATTGAGGGGGCTGGAGAATGTTTTTGTACAATAACACGAATCTCCAGAAAAGGAATAATGCGTCTCTGCGGCAAGGGAGTAACGTGGATCCCTGGGAAGGGATTTACGCAGACCGGTGGAAAAGGGAAAATCAAAGACCACCTCCAACACAGTGTGAGGATGATTCTAGGATTAAAAGGCACAATAATGCTACCCAATTACAGCTCCACCTGGGTCATGCGCTATGCATCGCAGAAAGAAGCAAGATGGCAGATACCCTGGGTTATTTTAATTAATTTAATCATGTGACTAATTGGTCTCTGCTGGGTTTCTGTGGTAACTGCTTCCTAAGTGCTGATGGGCAATTGTGTTAAATGTAGCTTGGAAACTGCACGTAGGGTGCAGTGCCTTCTAGAGAGCAAAGGGAATTGTACAGCTGTGCGGGGAAGGTGCTCCTGCTGGGGCACTGATTATCTTTGAGCCGAATGTTTACAGCTGTACCGTCCCCTTTGCTCCTCCGCAAGCACGCTTCCCGAAGGAACACGCTTATTTGCAGAAAATGTGTGAGACATTCTTCCTTTTTGGGTGTGAAAGTAGATTTCCTGCAGGAATACGTGAAGGCACACGTACGTGGCAGAGCACGCACTATTGGGAAACAAAGGGGGAGCAGCCAGAGAGCCGTGCATGCAAAACTGAAATGACTCCTGCATGCACAGTGTGAGGCCCTGGAAACCAGAATGTCTTCTTAGTGATGGCTTCGTTCGAAGGTAAATCCATTACTGAGCCCCGACACAAACAACGTGCTAAATGTTGTTTGGGGTTTTTTTTCCCAACTGCTCCTGCATCTCTTGTATTATTCATGAAATTCCCTAAATCTGCACGGGTCACAATTACTGCAAAATGGCACAGAGCCGCCTTGAAAATTGGCAAACATGGAAACTACTTGTAAAAGTCATTCTTTGCTTCACAGGCTGAATTTAAGATCACCACGAACAAGAAGTTGTCATCCTGCTGGATCCAAACTTACACCCGCGTCTCCTCATATGATTAATGTAACAGTACGAATGGAAAGATGATTAATAATAGTAACCTACAATCCAGTAATCACAACTGCACATGAGAAATGACTGTTTAATGGCTTGGTAAGTTAGACCCCGTTAAGGGCACAGAGAAAAAACAACTGAGAATCTCCTCGGTATCTTTCACCATAAAAAAAACAACCTAAGAAAACATCCGTAAGACAAGACAAGACATGCCACAAAATCAAAACACAAAACAGAACAGTAAATGCCATATCTTAGCCTAACCTCACCAGTGAAAATGCAGATACAGGTTAGGAAATGCAGGAAGACATAGCCAGAGAGAAGTTAAAAGTTTGGTAGCTGTACTGCAAAAGCTAGAAAGTTTCTGCTCAATAAAGCAAGGGAAAGGATAAGGCAGAATGGGGAAGGAGGGAAGATGTGCACTACTTCCCTGCCCTGGGCTACTGCGGAAAAAAGAGCTATCCAGCCTAAGTGCAGCAGAGCTGGGCTTTATTTTATTTAATACAAATCAGGTTAAATTTAAAATACCTTACACATGTCTCATCAGCAAAAACTGATAGTTGTAGAACATGAAGTACACAGACAAATACCTAATTCCTCATTTTTCCTGCTGAAATGTCACCACTGGCTTGTAGCTTGGGATTCATTTCTCATCCTACTGACGACAGTGGAAATATTGTCCCTGACATCCGCAAGACCAAAATGCCTCCGTTGTTTTGAAAATGATGGTCAGTACCTAATTGCATATTCTGTTCAGCAATTTATATTGAGTTATTCAAACCGAAGTTCAAGGCTGAAGAAATAAAAAGTTCAAAATAACCACAATTTGCATTTAGCTGTCTTCAGGAAACCAATTTTAGGAAACATCTTACAAACTATGCAACACGCACTAATATCTCCATTTGTGTTCTTTGGGCAAAATGAAGGTGCTATACATTACATTTTATATTGATATGTCCAGATATAATGAATTAGTTCTACATGACACTTACTAAAAATAGCCCTTACTATGTGAGATTGAACACAACCTTACACATTGGTTTAATCCTTTTATAAGGATTAATATCTTCATCAACAGTAAATACTAGAAAATATCAAGATTTTCAAAATACTTCAGAAGAGCAACGTGGCATCACTGATAACTGAATTATGAATGCTGAAAAATTTTATGAGAGACTTGAGGATGATTGAAAGTGAGACAAAACTTTTTCATTTAAATGAAAATAACAGAAAAACTTTCTAGTGATGCTACAGCAAACCTATCGTTTCTCCAGACCCAGGAAGAACTAAATGGAGCTATTACATTCCCTATACTGGGCCAAAATTACAGCTGATGTAAGTAGCCCCATTGATTTTAATAAAGCTACGCCTGCTTACACCAGTTATGTATTTGGCCGACCAAATGGGAGACGTCAATTTAGAGCTGGATTGTGTCACGGAGCCCTTCACGCTTGCTATGCCATCGGCGCAACCGCTCTGATTAGGGAGATGGGTCTCGCCGTAGTGATCAGCCCATTTGTTCATCTCGTCTGGCAAACTGCAGCTGACAATAGCCATATCTGAAGGAAGGAGTGAAAAATATCCTATAATCTGCGCAGTTATAGGATGCATCTGGGGCTTACAGCAGCAGGCAATATCTCTGACGAATGAGGTTTGGTTTCCATTGCTCTTTTATTTGGCTTAGCTATACATTTTGCTAATAATCATCATTTTTATCAAGCCTATGCAACTATACGATTTAATTTCAAGCCCAGTTCAACTGCTACTCCGGACAGAGTGCCCCTGTTTATTTCAGTGGCTTGTGGCTCAAGCCTTTAACTACTATTTGTGATAGTTCAGTCTAAATATGAGCAGTGTAATTTTGGGAAGTAATACTGCCTGCTGAATCCAAGTATGCTATCCTTGCATTTCTGCAGAAGTTGGAGACGAAAAATACACAGAAGATGGTGTATGTGTTCCCTCTGCCAGCGCCAGCTTTGGTATTTACTAGTGTTTGCTCGTCCCAGATTAGTCTGTCCCAAGCAAAGCAGCTCATTTCAGGCTAGCTCCAAGTGCTAACACATCAAAGTATTATACACTGAAACTGCAAAACATCAATTTCTCTTCAGTCTTCTCCTCCTTCTCTATAGATTTAACATCTTTGTATTCCCCAAATCATCTTTGACTCTGTTCATCCCTTAACCTTGCCCATCCAAACTCCCTCCAAATCTTTCCGCTCTATCCATGTTTCAGCAACCACTCAACTATCCTTCTCAACACCCCACATTCCAGACCCGAGCTGTGGCCATTTAACTACATGTACACCTGCACAGTCCAGCCTACAGCCCTTACCTATCCTCAGCTTCAGTCTCTTGTCCAGCTTCACTCACTCGACCAAGGCTTTTTTTCCAAGTTATTTTATTTTTCTCCCTAGACACACTAACTTGTTTTTGTCAAAGTACAAGTAATTTAGTTGAGGTTTTTTCATTTTTTCTAATTCCCCCAAAGAATTATTTTCTCTCCTGTCTGGTATCTGCAACTCCTCCTAGTTTAGTATCATCTGCCAAGTTTGTGAGCTTGCTCTCTGTTCTCTCCTGGAGATCATTAATGAAATATGAAACAAGACCAACCTCACGAAAGTCCCTCTGGCACTTCTCTATCCACAACCTGATATGCTGCTCTTTATCATCACCCTTTTCTTTATTCCTTGAGTCTGTTTTCAGGCCACTTGACAGTGTTCATATCCAAAGTCATGTGAATTAATCTGAGGGTAAGATTTCATGAGGTGCCATTTCAAGTGCTTTACTAAATTCTATATCCATTAGAACTAATTTGCCTCCCTCGACTGATTTCGTCAATGCGTGTGTGTACCTACTAGCTGGATTTTCTCGGCAAAAACCTCTGTACTCCTCTGTTATTCCTTGACTATCTGGTATAACCACAGAAAATGGGAATTTGGTTTGTACAAACCTTAGTGCTGCCTAACCGAAAGTTACTTTATTCTGCCATTAAGCAAACCAAATAAAAATTACTTAGGAGCTCTCAGCTTCATTTCTTATGCTCAAGAAGAAAGCAACCTTCTTATTCTCTTTTTTTTTTTTTTAAACACCATACAAATGACTTCCAAATTTTCAGGAACAGTTGCTGGTTTTAATGATATATTGCAGATCCTTGTCAATATCTCTGCTGCTTCACACTTTTATTTCCTTAGGAACACTCGGCTAAGTACCATCTGCTCCTGGTGATTTACTACTCTCAAGTTGCTGAAGTTGCTCCAGAACTTCCTCCTGAGAGACTTCAATTTCTGTTGTAAGGCCACACTGATTTCCTGTGAAAAGTGGCCCCGTAACAGGAATTTCCTCATCATCCTTTGTGGTGAAGATGGCCATATAATTTTTCATTTAATTTTTCTGCTGTTTCACTTTTTCAGAAGGGGACAGAGTCACAGCTAGGTGGCCTATGGGCACGGGGGGACTTACAGGTGGCTTTTTGTTTTCTACAGAGACACTTTTCCTACACCTGCCTTGTATCCGTGCCTTGCACATACGCCTTTCAGATAATTTCTTTGTTATTTTTCTCCTGTAATTTGGCTCAGGGACCTTTGGTTATAACCGACTTGATTGCATTTTCAAATTTTTTGAAGGAAGGGTTTTGTCTTAAAATAGCTAAACATGTTGTATTTCTGGTACAACTGCGCCTGGGACCCTGCTGACATTTCCACGAGTTAACAACCATACTTCCAATTTGGAAAAAAATGGTTTTTTCCTCTCTTGCTGTGCAAAAAACCACAAAAACAATAAGAAAACAGAACACATGCAAAATCATGAAACTGCCCGTACACAGTGTACAGGCAAATATACACAGGGTCTGATCCGGAGCTCACTGCAAGCAATGGGACATCACCCACTGCCGCTGATGGGATTTGGATTGGGCCCAAAGGAAGGACACCAAAAACCAGAGGGAGTTTTCTGCCTCCTCTTTCAGTTACAGTAATCATAGGTGTTGTTTGTAACAGTAGTAGGTAACAAATTTTCCAATAGAAGTGTGATTTTTAAGTTGACAGTGTCCCTTTAAGCTTATGCACTTCTTCACTTATCTATGCCAGATTTACTCTCCCCTTTCTACTTTTTCCTTGCTCAGAGGTATACGTACCATCTGTGCATCTAATATGGTGTTCTTAAATAGCCTCCAGAGTGATTCAATGCTGCTTTTTTTCCCCCTTTTTAAAAAATTTTCTCTTGGTTAACCCTTTTACTTGATATTATAGACTTCTCCTTCAGAGCTCCTGGTCCTCCCTTTCTGTAGCAGGAAGTTACCATCTTCTGACACGAAGTCAGGAGTACGTCCACCTGTTCTTTTAACACCTGTGCATCAGTCGAAACTCAGAGGGAGGTTGCCTTATCAAGGCATTATTTTTTATAAATTGCTTCTGCAAATGGAGGCATGAGAATGAACCATTTGATAACGGCCAAAGTTGCCCATAATTAGTATTACGCCATGAAACCATTCACACCTACCGTCTCATACATATCTAAATGTCAGTGTTTTGTTTAAATCTCTAGATTAAGCTTTTCAGACTTTTATTCAGTTCTAGGAGCTCTCCTCTGCCGGATTTAGTAGCACCGGGCACGGTGACTGTGAAAGTCTGGGGAGTAAATTGAAAATAATAAAGAGTAATTGAGACTGAGTTGTTGTTTGATGTCTAACTCAACTTCATTTCATTTGACAGCCTCAATTTCAGAAGGAAGGGCCCATGGCCTACGGGACACTGCACCGCTGCATCCGTGGATGTGATACGGAGAAAATCACTGCGCTTGGCCAGTGCTAACAGGGGAAGCCTTGATGGTCTCACGCACTCCTCAGTAAAGCCGTGCTGAGCTGTCAAACCCCACTGAAGACTCTTCCCCTCACAAAGCCCAGATTAGAGGCAGAGAGATGCTCTCCTCTGCTTTCAAAGTAAATGGACATTGCTGGAGCTGAGTGTCCCCCTGCCCACCCCATATGTGGCAGCCAAAAGAGACGGCTCCTGCGTGAGCATCTCTACTAGCCCCTCTGTGCAACAGGGGCAGAGCACAGCCTCCTGCGCCTTAGGCAGGAGATTAAATAAACCAAAACCATCTGAAGCCACGTGCACACACATACACCCCTTCCACCCCCAAAACCATCAGATACTCTATTACTGTTTCTAAAAATTATTAAAACAGATGAGTGCATTACTTTTGATAAAATTGCATCCAGGCTGACAACTTGAAACATATGTTTACTTTCAGACCAATTTAAATTAAAATGCCTGAGTTGTAAATGCTCGGGTTTTTGACAGAGTGTAGCCCATCACTGAACTTAGCTGGCCAGCAAACAGTCTTTTATTACTGTAGAAACGATTTTCTACAGGGAAGATATCTGACATTTCCAGACTTTTGCCCTATAAAAGCCACCTCATTCTTCCAGCATGTTTAACACTCGTGCATCAAGCACAGCTTGATATACGGTGGGAAACCGACTTTAACTAACAATTCCCGGTAGTAGATTTTTCTCCTTCATCTGGCAGCTTGTAAGTTATATCCATTTGGCCTCTTCTAGCTTCACTTAGACTCACGAGGCCAGATTCAAGGTTAATGTGTGTAAGGGTTTCTTCAGTCTTCCCATAAACCAGCAAATCTTTGCAAAAAAAAACTAAAAGGGATGAAGCTTACCTGCCTAGAAGGGGCCAAAAGACACATGATGGGATTTACCCCACTGGTCTGACTCAGTTTCATCTTTGAACTTGTCCCAAGATTTCTATGCATGATGGAGGCAGAAGTTACCGTTTCGGCAGAGTAAGAGAGTAATTAAATACAGGCCGTCAGCTGACAAGAAATGTTACAACTCCACTGGACTGTTGCGTCACCTGCACAAATTAATTCGCCGCTACCAAACTGTGACAGCAATGTGTGCTCCCGAGAAACTTTAGGACTAGAAATGACCTCCCACCTTCAGCTGGGCCCCTCACGTTTTCTACTGCTGCCCACCGCGGTCCCTTGCCTGGGCAGAATTCCACCTCAATAAACTGTGTGGTTGATTGTAATACACCATACTCCTTCCAAGAGTGTATATGGAGGGTGTCGTTCACAACATTGTTTCTAATCCAAACATATTTTCAAAAACCATATTTGCTTAATTTTCCTTTTCAAATAAAAATATAGAGAGAGTGAAAAAAAATATTCGAGCTCTTTATTCAATATTTCCCTGAGTTAATGAGTGAACTGATAAGTGAACAGATGCATTAAGGCAATAATTTATTCAAATGTCATGATATTTTTGAACAAACATATTATTTAAGATACATTTCATTATTTGCCCAGCTCGTATTAGTATTAATGATTGATGTGTTCATTAGGAAAGAGAAAAGTGGCATAAAATATAATCTGTGCCAATTAGATTCACTTTGGAGATCTACCCTAAGTTTCCATCAGAATAAAGACTATTCTTGATGCTCATTCTGTGTTGATCACGTGCACACAAAGCTGGAAGGTGCCTAGTTTCATAGGAGGCCAAGGCAACGTGAGCTGATCTAATGCAACCTGAACTGAGACATTGAGCACAGGGGAGAGCAATATTTTATTAAGTGCTTTTCTAACATACAAAGGTTGGAGTCAAAGGAGTTCAGAGGTAAAGCTAGGACCCATGTGTATTATATCCACTCATTTTCTAAATGCCCTTAGACTCTTTAATCAAAAATCCTTTGGTGATAAAAAAACGTCCTGGACATATATCATGAAGTCTATCTTGCCAAGCATTTTAATGGAGTAAAACGACTATTCTTCCCCAGTGTCTCCCTCTCCCCTCCAAAAATTCATCCTAAGTGATCTAAGACTTCAGTGAAGCACCTTAGTAACCTCCAGAAAAATAGCCACTGGCCATGCTTCTTCCCCAGTCACTCCGGTAGGCAGCAATTTCTTCCATATCTCCAATATCAAGGTGTCATAACATCTATTTAAATCCAAATCAGTGGTCTAAACTGCACACACCTAGTGCACGAAAAACTCAAAAGCACTTCCAAGTCCTAATGCAATTAATGGTGTTTTGTTGTAATGTCTGTGTGTAAACAGAACCTACTTCTGGCAAAAAGGAGAAATGCAATCACTGAAGCTGTCCAGAACCGATGCAAGGACACCTCGCTAAACTGGTCATTTTGCCTGCATCAAATGCTTGCTGTCCAAGAGGCAGCAGATTCTGAAGCTGTAATTAGCATATTCATCTTAGTGTAAGCTAAGTAGCCAGAATGCAACACGACTGATGTAATGTGACATGGTGGTTAAAATTAAAAGCGAACACGCCTTTTAATTGGATTGGATACCTGTTAGCAATTCAGACAATGGGAATTTGATTCAAATTTGTAGTATTAAATGGTAGCAGATGGACAGTAAAATGTCCATTGAGTTTGCACACTGACAAGCACGCTGGGCTTGCCAGATCCTTTCATTAAGTCCTTGGTGGCATCAGTCAGGTGCTGATGCATTTCATTATTTGCTTTGCTGTGGGTGAGCAGTGAGATATTCTGACCGATGCTCTCACTTGATTAATTTGGAATTTCATTTGCCTCTTCCATCATGAAAAATCCTTGCTCTGGTTTAGGAAAGTTTTACGAGATTTCCAGGCTTAGTATCCAGTAAGTAAAAAGGCCAGCTGATGACAGCTAGACAGGGATGCCAGCTCTTCTCCTTTCCAAGGGATGCACCCATCTCCTGCACAGCCCAGGACCCGTGTGATATTTCAGTGTCTGTTCCAGACTCTCGGTCACTGTCTGAGACCTTCTACCCTCAACAAACTCTAAAAACATCCTCTAAGGGAGGATGTTTTCCTTCCCCCTCCTTCTTGAGATAGTTCCTTGAAGAAGTTTGCAGTTGTGCCCCATGCTTGAACTGCTGCCTTTGCAGACTCAGCACCTCATCTGCTTCCACTCATCAAAAAAAAAAAAAATCTCCATGTAGCAACGATAGCTATGGGAACGTCTGTAGTCTTTTCCCTTTCTACCTTCAAACGTTTGCAAGAAACCTTATTCGTTGGCTGCCATGGCAAACACATGCAGATGAGCACATACAGACACAAGCACACATAAATACACTTGTGCCTGTTCTACACTAACCCACAACAGGAGAAGTAACTTTGTGAATGGTTTATTAAACCCCACTTCTCTACAGCTCCGCAGAACCAAACACGGCCCATTTCACACAAGCCAGGCGGGACACCTGCTCTACACTGACCTTTCCAAACACCTAATTAATGCAAGTTAAATCTCCAGGAGAAAGGGACTCAAAAGCAAAATTTCCAAATTTCCATGAATGATGATCATTTCACAAATTAAATTTTGCAGGTGCATACGAAAGAAGAAAGTAATATTTTTTTGTTTTTCGCTGATACTAATTGACTTAACAGGAAGACTGTTAAAGCCTGAAATCTAGAGAACTTTCTCTGACAAACCTCAGCAATAATTTCGGGGAACGATAGCTGCTGTTTACTCCCAGGTTGTAGTATGTGTTTGTACATATATGTCCATATTAATCACATAGCAATACACATTAATTAACCAAAAAACTACTGAGGCAGGAATACTAAGGCTTCATGATGTTGTGTGCACTTTATCATCTTTAAATATCATTTGAAGACGTAAGGAATTGTCTAATGCAACTGAACTCGGGACTAAAAAAATGTGTTCAACTTCTTATAGTTCTATTTGGCTGTTTACATTAATTCTTGTTGCCCATCACTAACCTGTACAGGGAGAAAAGAGCCATCATGGTTTACAGGTTCATGTTGCTAAACAGCAGTTTACTTTTACTTTTTGATTTATGACTTTTTTGTTTTATTAGTATAGATTAAATCTGACCACACTGTAAACAAAAACATCTATCACCTTTTTCTCTGATTGGGAGGCAGTGCGAAATAGCAACAAGGTCAAGTATAAAATACCGGCTGACACTCTTGCAGTCATTTTGTCTCCAATGTCTTAGTCAAATAAAGTAAATTATCCCTTAATACATCTATGAACAGAGTCTATAACCTCTACGAACTCAGTCTTCATTCTAGGTTTGGCTATTTGGTCATCATAAATTTGTTTTCTGACCCACTGAGTCAATAAACTTAATTTCAAAATTAATCTTCCCAGGCTTCAAACTCACTGGATCCAATTATGAATCCAATCGTTGCCTTTAAATTTAATATTCTGAAACCTGGTGGTCTAGTGCTTTTTGCCCTCATGTGCCTCTCTGGTACTTCACTTTATATTAGTTGGCCTATAAAATTAAATTTTTAAGGAAGGGAGTCAGAACAGCTCCAAATCTTGAATCTCCAATTACAAATACTGGTATGAAATGCTCCCTTTTCCTGCGAGGCTTCCTTTTAATTGGTGTTATTATGCACAACAGGTTATCGTTATACCTTATATGTTCCTTATGTGTATTTGACTACGCATACTAGACCACACGGGAGCAAGATTGGGTTATTCTTGTTTGTGGGTGGTGGTGGGATTTTTAGTTTCCTTCCAAATCTGATCTAGTCTAAATACTTCATTTTTTGCCTAATGGGGCAAAGCCCCAAATTTTTCCTTTGCTTATTTCTGCTAGTATCGATAAAATTAAACTCTGTGGAGAGGCCCATCATAATTTCACAATATACATATGCCTGTACTCGCAAGGTGTGGTTGCCAATGTAGATAATTTTAAATGATCATGGCTGCAGAATACATGCGGCAAACTTCACATTTCTTATGAGAAGAGCAACTTAGAACTGCACACGCCTGTTTCCTTGCAAACTCCCTGTCCCGGCCATGAAGCTCCCTGGCTGTGTAGGGACTCCAAGGGTGCAGGGGCACAGCTTCTGGAGCACAAAGGGCCACAGCTCCGTGGGGCCAACAGGCAGGAAGGGCTGGTGCGTACCTCTAACCAAACGGCTTGGGTTCAAACACTCCCGAGGCCAGCAAGGAACCAGCTTGTTCCCGTGCGTTGCTACTTTTGCTACACCTGCTGTGGGATAGGGTTGGGAAGGAGCCAGAGGTTGGGAGCAGTCAGTGCCTAGCTAACCTGGGGTTTTTTGGAGCACTTTCATTGCTCTCCGCGGGCACTTCGAGGTGGTCTCACGCGCAGCCGCCTCCCAGGCGGGAAGCTGTGGGCATGCATCGCTTCTGCGTGCATTTGCCCTGTGTATGGGAGAAGATTTTGTTACTAGAGTGACAACAAAAGTCCTAATTCCGAACATGGCAACTGGCATTCAGTGATGGATAATTTGCAGCATTACTTACTGCTGTTTTGAGGTATTAGTGATGACTTATTCTTTATACAGTCCTATCATTTTAAGCAAGAGCTTATTGCAGCACTTCTTATCTAGGCGAGGGAAGACTGCTTAACATGATCCATTAGGAAATTCAAGCCTTAAATGAAGTGACCACAAAGTCCTATCAGCTCCCAGAAATGCAGCTGCTGTACACATTTAACGTAATACAACACTACATTGTGGCGGAGATGCGCTGTCTAAAACATACGTAAGGCAGGTGAAATGTGACTATTTTACTCCTCTGTTTGAAAAATGAGAAAGTGTACAGTGGCATAACTGCTCAAATACATAAATAAGCATTAGACTCACGGAGAAGACAGGTATGCTGTTGGACTAGTACTAATAGATTAAAGGTCAGCAGTTAAACCTGAAACTATTGCAGCCTTGTTCCTTTGATCTCATTCTTCGAGACTCTGCTCTATTACTAACAGGTGAAGGGAAAACCAAGAAGCATGAGGGTCTGCAGAGCTCTACTGTATCTGTCTTAATCGAACAGCAGCACTTTCTAATTATTCTGTCCCCTGATCGTCTAATGCCATAAATACACATACAAGGGGTAGCTCCAGATTTGCCCTGCTGGGTCAGATCCTGTGCAATTCCAGATTCCACAGGTGCAGAGAGGAAGAAAATTTGACTCATTGACTGAGCTTTGAAGCGGAGCCAATGCAGCTACCAACATGTTATCAATTGTATGTTATGTCACCATGTTTTGCCAAGTCCTCCCATATGACATTTTGCTAATTTGCAACCTCTTTAGTGAAGAAAAGGACATTTCACTGGGATATGACAGTATATGGAAAAATTAGGAACATCTATTGTTATTTAGATATATAATGCATACAATGAGCTTTCTGGACAGAAATATTGAGCATGTTTTCGCTTCCAGAAGAAGTTAACAGAGGCATAGGAAAGGAAACCAGAGAGAATGAGATGTTTTAATTCATCCTTTCTCTTAATACAAGGGCAAGGAGGCCTCCAACAATGCACATGGGTAATAAATTTCAAGTCAGATAAAAGGGAACATTTTCATATATTGCCTGACTGATTGAATTCATGGCCATAAAATACTAATGAATCCTACTATTCATGGGTTAGTAGAAGGTTGAAATACACCTATGCATTAGGCTAACATGTATGTATTTTCATTTAATAAGGGATCTAAACCTCCTCTTTGAGGATCTAAGCTGTAGATGAAAGAGAATCCACCAGAAACTGGTTGCTCTTTCACCCGCGTTCCTAAGGTTTCCTAAATTATCTGGTACTCATCACTGCTGGACACACAGGAGCACCTAACTAGGACCACTGACAATATCTCCATTACTAGGAACTCTCTTAATCATGTAAATTTGTGACTGAAGTCACGGCAGCATCAGCCGTGACCTGAGTCCGGTCACCCCAGAGCGTCTTGCACATTGCACACAGACATACATCCATGGGAAGTTGTTTTCAAATGAGGAGCATCTAAAGAGCATGTATTTCCCTCCTCTACTTTTTTTCTAGATAAAAAGGATGTAAAACCCACTCCTCGCAGAAGACTCACATGACTTTAACTTGTCTGTCTGCTCCAGTAGACATTATGAGCTTGATTCTCCAAGACTGCCACTAAAATTCCACTCTACTGATTTTTGCAACCTAATTCTTCAGGCATATTTTTTCTCTTTTTTTTCTTTTTTTTTGGCAGGATGATGTGACCCAAATTTATAAAATTTATAAAGGAGGGTAATTTGCTATATTTGCTATAACATTGCATCTTGAATCTAGGATCCATATGTACTTATTTATTATTACCAGAGATGCAAAAGACCAGATTTAGAGACCTGAATTCAGTTTGAATTTGATAGGCTTTGAATGTTCTGTAGCATGAGGGAAAATGGTATCATTTAGAAAACCAAAATGTAAAGGACTTTTTGAATAATACACATTTCTAAGACAATAAAGGCTACCCAGAGACTCACACTAGTAAGCACCAGAAGGACACAGCTACTTTTTCAACAACTAAAAATGCTGGAGCGTTCCTTCGCTATTTTTCTTTAAATGACATATCGCACATTCTGCTGCAGCAAAACAGCTGCTGAAGTAACCTAGAGGGCATTTTCAAGCACTGTATTTCAGTGATTACAGCAATTTTTGTAGACATTCAATGTTACGATTGCATTCTAATTTTAGACAGAGTCAAATTTAAATTGAGTAGGAGGGGTTTTCACGCTACTCTCAATGTTCTAACATTGCTTACCCCAGACTAAAAACTGTGTAGTGCCTGAACTTTGCAACATTGATAATTTATTAGTAATGACACACTTTAAAATAACGAAAGCAGAGCTCACTAGTAGCAGTGGGAAGATGTCTGCTATCGTGATGGGACCCAGACTTAGGCCCTAACATCATTTATCCTGGCCATGATCCCAATGCCAAAGGACTTCGCAATGCTGTCATTCAAAACCCTCCTCTACTCTACTTCCACGATACCTCCTCTTAGCTGTCTACATGTAGGAAGTATCCTGACACTCTAAGGCCAAACTGGGACTCTTACGTTAATGCTTATTAGTATTTAAATTCCCTGACTCTCATGAAACCCAAGCATCAAGCTGAAGAAAACTGAAAGAAACAAGGTTAGTAAAGGGCTGACAGTCCAACAGACAATACAGGTGGAAAGTGGAGGGACTAGGTGAAACAGAAAATAAAAGAGCTTCTATTAGATACTAAATGAGACTCAAGCTGGCCCTGATTAAAGCTATGTCTATGTAGGTTATAGCTTTCCTTATTTCTCTTACCTTGTTTCTCTTGAAATATGCTCTTCGGCAAGCTGCAAAGCACTTCTCGCTGCAGAAGCATTTCACTTCACTTCCCATACTCAGGGAATAGCGCTTGATTCCAACTTTCTGGCACCAGGCACACATTATTTGTACATTTGACACATCATCTTCTACAACAAAAATATAAGAACAATGTTTACACGAGATGCAAACACCTTCCTCAGACATCTGCACACTTACTCTTAGACATAACTAGCACCAGTTCATCTAATTTCCAACCTCCTCACTGCCTGAGAGCAGAACTGTGTCTGCCTGTGACCACCAGCTTCGTCCTCAGGCAGCCGGTGACCTGTGCCAGCCAGGCTCGGCAGATTGGCAAAGCTTCTAAGATGGCTGGAAAAGATTATTAGCTTAAAAAATGGTGCATTGCTGAAAAGCTCTGGAAATCTCGAGAGCTTTTTTTAGCCTGTTTAAGAGCGCACAGCTCTCTGTTAAAAAAGTAACCAAGACTAGAGGCTTAATGAGTATTGCTGCATGGTTCTTGTTACTTACAGTCTGTTGTAGTGAGCCCCTGAGATGTTCTGTTCAGCAAGATGGTGATAAAACACAACCAGAAGGTACTGCAACAAGGCAGGTCTCCAACAAGAGCCCTCTTCTAAATACGATGGAACGTGAAACATCCCTTTTCCATGCTGCTTCTAAATAATGACTAGTGTACAAAACGGGGAGCTTTTGTCTGAACACAGAAGTCACAGAAACACAGACTCGAGCAAGAAGAAAGATGCAGCACTGTGGTATAGTCTGCTGGGTTACTTTCCAGTCATTATGCTCATTGGTCAAATTTTAATCCTGGCAGAGTTCCCGAACCTCTTTCGAGCTCTTCTCTAGTGTGTGTTACAAATGTGGCGTGCCTGCCTCTTGCCATGTAAAAAAATCCAGGCCTTACTACTAAAATGCTAGTAATATCCTTGTGTGGTCATCATTCCCACCCCAGCTTCACAGCCAGGAGCAGAAAGTAGTTGAGTCTCCTAAACAGATCATGATACTAAGTTAGTAGGAATCTTTCTGACTTAAAACGTGGAATTTTTCAGTTCTAATGTCCAGTCTAGGATATAGCATGACCTTTCAGTTACAGACAGCAGCCATTGTCTAACTACTGGAAAAAAAAAAAATCCCCAAAGACTAATTGTTAAAGCAGTTCCTAGTCCATGAGCCTTGGACAACTCATAGCTCAGAGAGTCTGTCATGCAGCCATCCCATTTCCCTATAAAGGATTTGTTTTTGAAGCTATGCTGTCATCGTTCTGTAAAATTATTGGCAAACTAATTTTTAGCAGAATGATTTGGCTCCTTTCCCCAGCTATCATAACTCAAAAGTACGTGCTGCATTTTATTCACCTTAACGGAATAAATATTGCCAGTTTAATAACTTTTTTCCTTCCACAAATTGTGTTATGATTTATAGCTACAAATAAAATTGTACAATGTAAAATAATGACCTTTTAGTTTTAATCAGACTGTCTACTTTTAAACCTATACTTAAGGCTAAGTTACAACACAGATTTGTCTTTAATCTATTTTATTACTTGCCCTTTAGAGTAGAATCTGCCAATATTATAAACGCTTTCATATACTGAACATCAAGGGAAATCAAAACAATTTGGCCAAAGTTACCACTAGCCATCTACAGGGTCAAGAAGCCTGCCCTTGGGCTGGCTGTAATCTCAGTCAGAGTGCTGCTTCGGCGTCATCAGTTTTCTCTCCAGACCAGTCTTGGCCAGGATGCTGACTAGTCCAGCACAGCCCGAGAGGTCTTCCCCTCCCCATTTTTCATCCCAAGCCACCTGAAGTACAAAGCTTTTAGAAGGGCGCCCTGATTCAGCTAACTCCTCCACCATAATAAACCGATTCCTTACAGCCTGAACTTGCGCCTTTGAATGTATGAGGACAACAAGGTCCTGTGAACCAAAGGAATCAGATGGCAACCTCCTGTTTCATACAACAGCGACATATATTCTCCTACTGATAAGAAGTATTTTATCTCTGGAAAATAGAAGATCTACCAGTGATACTTTTCTAATAGCTTTCATTTCTGGTGAGTAACTGTCATAAATGAAAAAAAGAAAATTACAAAGCTGAAGGAGTGTTCACTGTCAAAGTAGGTGCTGGAGTAGCTCTTTTTGAAGCAGGTTGGCTCGCCTGGGGGACAGTTTTTAAGGAGAAGCACAGAGCTCCACCACCGGGATTCTCAGGGGCTTTCACGCATGACTTCATAGGGGAAACACCTTAGCTGTCATTTAACTCCTGTTCACTGACACGCAAGAACTGTGTTCCACAGGTAATCACAAAGACCACACAATTATCCATTTTCAATTACACAGCATCCCAGCAGCAGCGACAGCTGCTTACATGCAAAAACTATGTTCCACACTTCTCTGAAGGAGGTTATGCAGGACAGTAAGGCTCAACACACCTCCTTCTGACAAAGACTTCCTCTAAGATAGATCCTGGCAAGAAGAGAGGAAAGGGAGAGGCACCTACGCAGTCAAATTGTTGTCTTCTCAAGAGGCACCTATGCAGTCACACTGTTGTCTTCCCATGCCCTGACCAGCAGAACTCCACCACCACTTCCCAGGGAATCCTCTGAAGCCACATTGCTTCTCTGGTGGCCCATAGATCTGACAGTCAATAAACCAGTAGCAAATAGTCTACAAACTACTACTTCCAGCCACTCTCTGCACTTCCAGGAAGAGATATCAGATATCCAGGAGGACATCCTCAATATTAATCAAAATGTTCATCATTTTGAAAGAAGGAAGGGAGAAAGGGAGGGAGAGAGTCTGCCTAAACACAAAGAATTTCAATTATTTTTCTCTTCCACTCCCTTCTCAGCCCAGTCATCAAATAATATAATCCTTTTAACATTAAAATAATAGTAAGAACAAAACTGGATGCCTCTTCTGTTTAATAGATTCAGGGACAGTGCTACAAAAGGATTAGCTCAGTATGGCCATGTATAGAAGGGAGGAAAAAGCCGGACTTCTGAAGGGGGTTCAGAACATGTGCTTCCTGGAGCAGTGCACTAGTATGTCACTTCTGAAGTCATCTTTGCTCCATCAGGTGTAGGTTTGTACCCGGGACAGGTACAGAGCCATGCCCTGGGGGTGTGTATGACAGCTGGGGACAATGATAAAGGTCCAAATCTGATCATGTGTTTTTCTTCTTGACACTGGTTGCAGTAGAGGTCTGAGCAGAAGTTGTGAAAATGCCTAATAGGGATGTTTCGTTACAGTGTATTAAGCTTAGTGACCCCAAAAAGAGGATTGCAACATTGACGGAAAAGTAACAGTATGTGTATTTCTACCATTACAATCCACAGCACTGGGAAGCAATAACTTAAACTCAAAATATTAAGACTGTGTGAAATAAGAAAAGCGAAATGTGATTTAATTGCTGTCTTTTGCTAAACACAAACTGAAATAATCTGAAACCAGAAGTTCCTATCTTCCATTTAAGATAAAATTCCTCTCGCTTTTTCACAGACGTTTGTTTTGGAAGGCCACATTCTTTAAAAATCACTTTGCCAGACTCTTGCCCTTCTTTCAGGATAACATATCAAATCCCCATCCCTGAAGAACTCAGCAAGAAGAACCTGCTGTGATGAGAACACAGGGAAGGAGGGAATTTCAAATCCAAGAGTCCAAGACTGTTCATCTGTCTTGAATCTTTATTCTAACCTTCTTCTGTTCAGGTCTGCACTAAGAAAGCTTCTCCACAATAATTACGTCGATATACTACCTTGGCAACGCTCTCCTTTGCTCAGAGACAAGATTTGGCTGGTAAGTCTAGCTTAGCGTATCCACTTGAGTAACACGAGCTCATCCTGACAGCATGCCTACGTCCATCATGCGAGCTCTCGCTGGAGCAGCTCTTCTGATGAAGATCATTCACCATCACTCCGAGGACTCACACAGCTAGGCAGCCACATGTTTGTAAAGTACAAAAATCATATTTGTGAGTCCTGGTACAGATCATTTTCAGGTGAAAGAAAATATTTTTTAACAACTGTGGTTTTTTTCTCCATCTGGGCTTGCAACTTTAAGACCTGCCCTTGCAACGGGCTTAGCATGTTTTCAGATCTGTCATGGTTATGACAGGTAGAGTGGGTAACTCCTACAGGTGAGACAAGGACGAGCTGGCACAGAGACAACTGGAAAGTAACAGGAGAGTTTTCAGCAGAACATCTGTATCGCTGCCTTCTAGGTCATAGAAAGACATATTCCTTCCACTAACAGTACAATATCTGCATTTCCAACCTCTGCTTTTCTGATTTCTCAGCCTTTCATAGGGAGAGCTATTGTGGGAGTTCCAATACAGTGTTTTTCTACCCCGGGGTTGAGTCATTACAGGTGGAAGACGTACTCCCTACACCCACCGCACAGATACTGTTCAGATACGTCTCCTTGTGGTTTTTAGCCTGTGTATTTTTCATAATGAACAATGCAATAAACATGGAGTGTTTGCAGTGTTAAATCATGTTCCCAAAGGGAGCAGTTTGTATAACAAGATAAAATTATCACATTATAATAACTAAATATGCATCAGTCTAAAGTATGCTTCAATTAATCATCAAAAGTTTGCACCGCCTCTTTAGGTCTTAATTAAGCAGAATGTTTGGTAGGGTTTTTTCCTTTCAAACTGGTGTGAAGGAGCTGCAGAAAATTGTTCCTCTTAAACCCAATGAGCAGCAGTTTACACTAATGGATCTTATATTGAGCCATAATTTGGAGAGGTGGGGGCGAAGAGAAGGAAGGCAACATGTACAATAAAGTAAATCCATCATTTACAGCTCTGTTCCTTTATCTCAGCAAACCGGTATGGCCTACAGTGTTTAGCAGGATGATCTTAAAATCCCTACAATTCTGAAGTTAAATCCTGATCAGTTTACCAACTTGTAGGCTGCAACATTCTGCTAATACCATTTTGAACTAACTGATGTGTATTTTGAATTTTAATTCCAGTTTCAAGAATTTGGGTGAAACTGAATGCAGCTACAGCTCTAATTCTGCTGATTATGATGATTCATGGGCAGGTACTCCAAAACTTTCTACATCTTGCAAAAAAATCAGCAGGAGATACTCAGTTCTTCTGGCAAGAAGAAAAGATCACTCTTGAAGGTTCCCAACCATGGTTCTGAAGAAGTGCTGTTGTGCACAAGGAAGACAAGGAGAACACAAGGTGTGGGACTGAGCTCTCGAAGGGTAAATCCCCTGGATTGAGTGAGTCTGTGTGAAATCTGTACCTTGGCTGTGGTTGTACGTGTGACCTGATACAGAAAATATTTTGGCAGGCCATCCCTCCCTGGTGTCTCCCCACCACTCATCTCTTTCTGGCATGAGTCTCCTTCCACCATAGCTATCAGAAGCCAGGTGTCGCCACCACTGCTTCCTTCTGTTTTCCTCTCTTTTTCTCTTTGCTGCATCCCACTCTCTCATGCCAGCAGTTTGGATCCCAGGGTCTTTTGAGGGGAGCTAGAATAGACTCTTTTATCCCATGTTGGGAAATGTACTCAATACACTGGCATACATATTTAAATACTTTAGCTGCTTTCACTACTACTTTCAAATAAGAAGCTGCCAAAACTTCCTTTTAAAAGACATTAGATCTTAACTTGACTAGCACCTGCAGCATTAGTAAAGGCTCACTGTTTTTACTGCCAGGTTTCAGAATGGTTAATTCTGTTAACTGCTGCCACGACTGAAACCCCACCTTGCTACTGAAGAAAACCAAGTTCCTGAAGACGATGATCCCAAGCAAGGCAGAACCTCTATTATAGTCGTTTTTCTTATATCTGAGATACTTTATCTGATTAATCTCAAACTAGAAAACAAATAAACAAAACTCCTGAGACACTGCTGTACTTAAGCACCGATCCTCTAAATAGATGGGGGGGTGACAAACTTTAGGTACAAAAAATGCCTTGGAAAAGGTAATTAGAATAATAGAATTTTCAGGGTTGGAAAGGACCTTCAAGATCATCTAGTTCCACCACCTCGCCATGGGCAGGGACATCCCCCACTAGATCAGGCTGCTCAGAGCCCCATCCAGCCTGGCCTTAAAAACTTCAAGGGATGGGGCTTCCACCACCTCCCTGGGCAACCTGTGCCAGTGTCTCACCACCTTCATGGAGAAGAACTTTTTCCTAACGTCCAATCTGAACCGAGCCATCTCTAGCTTTAATCCATTCCCTCCAGTCCTATGACTACCCAACAGCCTAAAAAGCCCCTCACAAGCTTTCCTGTAGGCCCCCTTAAGATACTGGAAGGCCACAATAAGGTCTCCTTGGAGCCTTCTTTTCTGCAGACTGAATTATAAGAGGAAGACTAAAAACCAGGGCTGACAATAGAAAGCTTGCTGCAGCCACCACTATGGAAATATCTCAGGGCTCTACGATGTGTTTCCTTTTAAGGACCAGTCTCTTGAACTTCATTAGGCTGCCAATAAAGCAGTGTCCCAGCTCCTTTTTAAAAAATCATTTTGGGGAACCACAGCTTGCTTACATTTTCTATGCATGAGTTGAGGCACATTCTCATGCATAGCTCAGTAAGGACTGAATGCACCACACAAATAAAAGCTGGCATTTAGGCAGGTTTTAAACACACAAACAAAAAAAAAGCACCTATTTCAGCTAATAGGGGGGAAACTCCCGGTGTATTTTGAATATATGTTATTAAAGCACGTATGTGGACTTTGTGATTTTCTTTTTAGCACAAAGGAAACACTTGGCCCTCCACAGAGAGCAAAAGACATCAACAGCGGGCTAGATGAGGCAGGCATCCTGGCAACCATTGGCATTTCAAAACCCAGGCACTAATAACCTTACCATCAGTGTAAATAAAATGATGTTCAAACTGAAAAGAAGAAAAATAACTTGAAGAGTAGTGACTAGAGGATCTGCTGTGGTGCTCTTTATCAGAGAGCTACGCCTGCAGTTAGACAAACTGTAATGTTGTTCAGCAACCAGAGTAAGATCTGGCAAATACTGAAGCAGGATCCAAAGCATAGTTAAATTAAGTCTTCTCAACATATAGACTTAATTAGATCTGATAATATAGTCTTTATTTAAGATAGAACTGCTGTTGGGTTCTTCCTGGAATCAGACTTCTGGGTAATGCAGTCACAGAACCAATTGCTTCAACACAATTCAAATACTGAACAGCAAGCAATTCCAGTGTGTTGGCAGGGCAGGGACTCTGCTTAACCCCACATGTTGCACTTGTATTTACAAAAAAAAAAATCCCATAAACTTCATAATGCTGAAGTTATGCTAAGCTACAATATAGAAAATCACTCAGTCCTTTCTATAAAGTACCTAGTTAGTTGCTTTAGTATTCGAATATGACTCTTCCTTGCCATCTTAGGTCACAGGCCAATTTTACAAGGTAGTCAGCACCAGAAATGCTTCTGCTCCTCCTTTAAGACATTTTGCCTCACCGGATACAGCTCTTCCAGTCCACTCTTCCTTCACTTTCACGAGTTTCCGATAACTCTTGGTACAACCCCAGCCACCATCATTTGGAAATCACTGAACCAAAGGTTAAGCAGAGACACTGATCTATGGGCTGGAGGATTTACATCCCCTTTCCTTTCCAAAACTTACTTATGATCTTGCGAAAATCCTGAAAGGGAGCATTTTTTTTTCTCTTGAACATCTTGCCCATGTGGAAAGCTCAGTCAACTGCACAGCATCATCCTCTTTGCCTCCCCTTCCACCGCCTCCCTTGACAGTGACCTTCCCTCGCAGCGCAGCGTGGCAGGGAGCTGGTTCTTGCTTGGGATGCCCAGAACAGCAGAGACGCTCCATGCATCGCTTGGGCACAGGAGGCAGCAGGAAAGGGAAGGGTTTTGCCAACACCCATGCCCAAAAAGGCCACATCAACCAGCAGTTGTATCTCCCTGACTGAGGCACTGCCACGGCGATCACAGGAGAAAGTAAACCAAAGAGCACTCGCAAAAAAAGGGGGAAACTGAGACACCATAGCCTCCAGCAGGTGCCAGGGGAAGGAGGCGGCATGTTCTTGCCTGCACTGAAAGGATTTTTCGCATTCTTCTTTGACTAGTCTTAATTTTAGCCTCCCTTCTTCCCGTGTAACAACAGCCGTCCAAACTTGTCTGAAGGAAAGGGCAGAGTCACCCTAAGTGACCTCTCAGATTTACTCTATCACTAAGGGCTGCAGACTAACAGGTAGGATGTTTGCACACTGCGTACTACAGACATACACCCTGCACAGTTGTGGTGAGATTTTTATTTCTAGATACTTCCTTGCTATTGCACTTCTGTTCCTTGCTACTTCTACGTAATTTTTTTAACTGAAAAATATACTTTCACGCTAGTGTGTAGAAAACAAGAATCTTGTAACACCAAGCAGAACTAATCTTAAGATCAGTTCGTTGCCACAGGTTGTACTCGAGACTAACCCCCAAGTTCGCTCAGAATCTGCTGCCAGCACTAAATGAAGGACAGTTATTAGCCACAAGGAGACTATTGCAACAGCTCTCTGGAGGCCACACTGACTTCTGCTTTGCTTTGAGGTGCAGGTCAGATGGCTGACACTGGCTGATAAAGTCCCGTCTGATTTAGGCACTGCCTGTCTGCCTGGTGGTGCAGATCAGTGGGGCACTCTTGCAGGCAGCCTCCAGACCTGAGGAACTGGGAATCCTTCTTGTGGAAGCTTCTCCTTGAGCAGATTTAGGACACTCCACTGACACGCCATAATCTCTGTCTGCAGATGGCCAGTGTATCACACAGGGCCCATGCATTTAATTTGGTCATTTTCATGTGTAATTCTGGGGTACAGCAACGAGCAAGTGCCTTTACTGAAGCTATTTCTATTTGGCCAGGTAGCAGAGGAATGTTTTCCAGGGTTGTATAAGAAAGTTTTCACCTAATATTGCATCTGACTAAAACACAAAACTGAACAGCTTGGACATACAATTTTAGTCCAACTGCTCAAAATTATTTAGTTTTCAGAAGGAAATACTTCACTGTAAAATAAGCATGAGGGGAAAAAAAAGGTAATTTTGTTAGCTGTTCAAGGTTTTAGCCTGTTCACACAAAATGTGAATGCAGACAGGCCACTACTCCAAGTTCTCCAGCACACCCAAGGACAACCTTACCTGCTGAAATCTTAAGTGACTGCTTCCCAGGCATCGCTCAGGATCAGTGTCCCTTCCCTCGCCTTCCTGAGCTGGTAGATATTTTGGACACCAAGAATCATACCTGCCTCCCTGGGAATCCTGTTTCTTTCAGCTTCCTAACTCTGTCTTCCCTTACTGTTTTTTCTACCTCTGCAACTGGTACATCAGTGCACATTGCAGAGTATCCTTCCTATTTCTCCCTTCAGGCTTCTGTGAGCATCCTGGTGCTCTGCTCTTTCTCTTCTTCCTCTTATCTGTATAGAGACTTATCTGCAAAAATTATTCAACTAATAATTCACTGTGACTGTTTCCTGGATCTGCTTATCCTCTCCAGATCCAAATGAATACCTCAGCCTGTCTCTCTGATACTTCTTTACTGGTGCTGACCCTTCAGATCAAGATCAATACGGCAAGAATTAAAATCTTAATAATTTCTCCCTGAGTGCTCACTCCATATTATTTTGCTCAATAATGGTGGACCACACCATCAACTTTCCTGTCCTTCAGGTTCATGATTTAGATACCATTTTCATCTGTGGGCACTCTCTTTCAAGCTATATTTAAATCTTGTAGATTTTTCTCCTGTAGGATATCTAAAAGCTCTCCTCACCCACCCACAAAGTCTGGACTCACGGCAGTTCTCAGCATCTCAGTCACCGCAGTGCACCGCTACCTAGTCTCCTGTCTGGCCTGTAATGTAACCTTGTCCTATCTGCACCCACTCAAACTGCACTGCAAAGATCCCTTTCTCTGCCCAGCATTTTAACCTTGAAGCTTTCTCCTGGGTTCTCTCCTGTTCCCTTTCTTCATTAACTCAAACAAATGTAAGCTGCTTCTCTTCTTGTGGCAGGTCAGTCATTGCCTGCCTCTCCCCCACGTGGAAACTGTTGACTTTCAGCTTTAGCAATTAATGACATGAGTCTTTTTTCATTTGCCTCCTCAACTCGAAAAAGCACCTTTGTGCTGTTTCCAAAGTCATCCCCTGTGCTTGCGAGGGGCTCTGAGAAAACATCCCCAGAGTTGCTCTTGTCTGGCTTCATATCACTCTGAAGTTATCTGCTTTGATGTAGCGCCCGCAAAACGGTGTCAAAGTGCGGTGCCAAGACCACTGCCTCGCACTCTGGCTCTCCTGGCTCCTTTGTACTCTCTTTTCTACTTGTATTCACCAGTTGTTTCTTGCCACGCTCTTTGGGGTGATCATGACTAGGGCATCTACGCCCTGAGATAAAACAAAACAATTACTACTGATGTTTATTGCAAATCCCACAAAGGCTGTCGTTCTCCTCCCTCTCCGGTCCTCCCAAACTTTGCTCTCTAAAACGAAGGTGAGATAAATGCACTCATTTGCTCAGAAATCACAGTGATCTAGCACTCATTACTGATCGTGGGATAAAGTCAGAGGAGCCAGAGATGTGTTTATATCCCCTGTGCAAGCAAAACAACAATATTCGTCACAACAAATTAAAAACCTAAAGTTGGAAAATACTTATGAAAAGCCTTCTCTGCCTGTTACACTTAGTGGTGCATTTGAACACCAGATCACACGTGGTAGGTGTACGGGCAAAGAACAGAAGGCAGTTGACTTGTCCAAGGCTCCCCTGTGCCCACTTAACTACTGTTGCAGTAATTTGCTTTTCTACTTCATAGTTCCATCTCCTCCTGCTTGTTTGATGTCATAAAAATCTAGCAACTGTGGTAGTTTGCACAATGCATGTTACAGCCTTGTGTTCGCGTACCACAAATTCAGCACTCTGGATTCATTCATGACTCAGATTGGAGGAGAAAATAGCTTGGGATGGCACAAGCCCTTGATTAAAGCTTTAGGGCCAAATCAACGACAGCTGAGGATCCAGCCCATATGGCCCGAGATCTTTAGCTGTGTAAAGGCTGCAGGAATGGGCCCAAATAGCTTTGGTAATTAGCAAATACTGCATAAAATAGATGAAAAGTCTTTGGCAGGGAATGCGTATTGAGTAACATTCGGAAATCGTTCATAGCATATTAGTACATTTCTTTAGAGATAAAGCTCAACGGCATAAGAATAATTTGGGAGGGACAACTGCAGTCTCTCACATGACTGTCAACAGGCAAACGCCTTCCTGGACCCACTGGTATTTTGCAGTTTACCTTCAGTCAACAGAATGAAGGGCAGAGGTGACCATCTAACACTTGGGACTGTTCAGCCTCTGCAGAAGTGTCCTCACACCTCACAGAGACTTTGCCTCCCTGTGTGCGCAGAGCTGCCGCTCTTGGGGAGGTACCGCAGGTCTCCCTGTACCCCTCAGTGTCACGGTCACCCAAAACCACACAGAACGACACCCAGGGACATCCATGGAAGCAGGATGGAGCCTGCTTCTGTCTAAATTAACCAATTACCACACTGTGTACAGCCGTAAACAACAACACAGCAATTAATCAGCCTGGCGTAGGTTTAAGAGCTACTTTCACAGATTATGGTAAGTACACAGCATGGAATAAATCATTTTTCACACAAACTCTGAGGAACGGCGTGTTATAAAATCACTCCTGATAAAAATCTAATGAAAATGTAAAACATCTCAGTGCAGTCTCCTGGGTAGAGTCAAGATCATATTAAACCCTCAAGAGACAGCGGTCAGGGATTTCAACGAGAATCAAGAGACAGTTTTCCCAGGATAAGCTTGTTAACCTGATACAAAGACACGATATTGATTTGATGGCTTTGTCTCTTTCGCTGTTTCCTTCGCGGAGCCTATTTTTAATTTCATCATCTTCCATTAATTTATTTAAAGGCTTTATTAATCAGAACAAAATCTTTTTCTTTTTTTTTTTCTAAAAGCAGATGTTGTTGAAGTGCTGAGAGTACAATCCAATGCGCCTAATGCCATGAGCAGCACAAGTCCATTGTCGTTGCATTTCCAGAAGTTTTTCAAGAATACTAATAAATAAAGTTCCCTGTGACAGGTTTTTAAACATTTTGAAATTGGCCCTCTCACTAAGATGTCATGATCTAGCAATCTCAGGACATGTCAATGACAGTAACCATTTTTAAATGTTCATTAGGATTTACCTGCTGGTGGCTTTATGAAAGGCGGTGGAATTAATGGGACAATAATAGGTACATTCCCATGATCCTTCGACCCTGCTGGTGAGTCTGAAAGTCCATTTCCTGTGGCAAGCCCTGGGTAGCTTGGGTTTATATTGTACGGTGAAATAACACTGTCCTCAGGTAATTTTGGTTTTGGCAAAGAATTTTCTGTAAAGCACAAAGAACACATTGTACAGTATGACAAATACATTTCTTAAATGCCCCTACATACTTTCACCAAGCTGTTCATTAAATTACTTACCTCTACACATATATAGAAGAGTGCACAAAACCCAGATACTTTCCATTTTAAAATACAGGTACTTTCCCGTATTCTTCAGAAATGCTCCATTTTTTAATCAAACTCACATTTTCTTCTCTTACCCAAAAGATGGGATTATTTTGTCGCGTGTATCCTTAGTACACCTGATTTAACTTATGACACCTTATTCCGTCTTTCTACTTTTTGCATAGTGATCACACTCAGTGTACTGTGACTTCACCAATGTGAGAAGCATTAACTGAAGAATAAAAGAATTCCTAATTCTCTATCAACAATGTGAATAGTAGTAATGGAAATTACGTGAAGAAAGGAACAAAATCTTGCAAGTACAGTGAAGTATGCATGAGATGATGACAGTTATTGTTTTAATTCTTTAATCTCAAATCACTCCAGGATTCTTATTTGTAGGAATTTCTCTAAAGCACCTCAGTTAGCTATGGGGCAGGACTTTCTTATTATCTCCTCTCCTCTCATCTCTCAGAAAAAGAAACACTCTTTTTGCTTCCTCTAGACTGCATACACTAAAAATTTCTACCTGTCAGAGGTAGTCGACATCTTTGTTTCATACATAAAACACGTGACTTGTGTCGTGCGTATTAAAAAGTACGTCACAAAT
The DNA here is from genome assembly GCF_000703405.1 of Apaloderma vittatum. Taxonomy (NCBI): domain Eukaryota; kingdom Metazoa; phylum Chordata; class Aves; order Trogoniformes; family Trogonidae; genus Apaloderma; species Apaloderma vittatum. Next base: position 52,439 of record NW_009730261.1, read on the forward strand.
TTTATCAGGCATAGATTGGAGCCACAAATCCTTCAATAAAAGATCTGTTTATTAAAACATATATAAATTAATCACATTACTACACAGGAACAAGTTTCTTCAACGGTGGCTTAGTGACATTGCATTTTCAATGAAAAATAAGTATCGATCACCAGTGTTTCTACAGAACTAACAAGCTGCAAACATTCAATTTTAACATGATTAGGTTGTTTTACCCGCCTCCAATTTTTCTACTTTTTTCTAGCCATCTCTCCTTCAGAACTGGTCTCTCTGCTATCAGTAGTCCCTGGAACACTCACTGAACACAGCGCTGCTGCTGCTGCTGCTGGCCATCAGAAAGAAAACCTCAACACTGCTGGCCACAAACTCAGTGAAAAGTGGCAGCCCAAGAGCACAAAATCTGCTGCAATTTCCTCTCTCTACCTCACCCTTGAGGAATTCCTGTCGGATAAGTCCAGATGCAGCAATTTCCTATTCTCCTTGTCACGTCGATGACAAGTCCCTATCCATCACCTGCAACTGAGGGGTCAGAAGGCAGTGAGTGAGGGGCTGAACTAGCAGACTGGATCCCATCCTTTGCGTTGGAATCAAAGATCCAGCACGGGCCCAAACAAATTCCATCCTTGGAGAACTTCTACAGAGGTTGCAGGAGATTGTGTAGTACGACCACAGACGAGGAGCCATTTGTGAACATTCACACTCTGTCCTCCACGCATCATGAATATTCCAGCTCAAAACCTTTTGGCATTTTAAAAGCCATAAACCGAAAAGCTTTTGTTTCGAAAGCAAAAGGGCTCCTGAATACCACACTGCTAAGAAAGTGCTCCCTTTTTTTTCCAGTTGTGAGCAGTTTATTGGTACCAGACACATGCCTTGCAAGTGCCTCACAAAAGCTACTATTTGTGAAGTAAGTGCTCACTAACAGCAATTTCCTTAAGTCATTTTCCTCGTCCCCAGTTGGGTTCCTCCAATATTTTGGAGGCGCTCTCCAATATTTGTATGTAATACTGGCACTCTCCAATATTTTTATGTAAACCAACCAGGAAGCAAGCAGCAGAACACGCTTCCCGATCCACGCCAGTTCAGTCAGGTTGAGATATTAATCCTTCTTTGCATGAACACAGAAACATGAAGTCTCATTACCTTTGAGAACAGAAATGTGCTGGCGGCTTTCCCCATCTGCCGAGTAGTTCCTGAATTCAATATCTTCTCCATCTTTCAGTTCAACCTTATCATAACCATACCAGCCAAGGAGCTCATTCATAGTGTTTTCTGCAAAGTTCTGAAAGAGAAAAATTGCCTACTTATTTATGTAATCAATAAGCCTTTGGAAGGAAGGGAGGAGTGCATAAATCGAACCGTCTCTGTGCCACACGAGGAAGTGTCAGGTTCGGCCCACCTCCTCAAAGACTAATGGTCATTTCATAAGTCAAGTGCATAAAGTGTAATGCATTTAAATCTCCGACCGGCACATGTAATTATGACAGAGACTCAGGCGTCTGTAATTTAAAGAAAATGAAAAGGAGAGTTATTTATGACTTTTGCTCTGGCATTCAATGTCAGAAATATTTTAACATACATTTGTCACACAAACTTCTCTGTGTTGCCATAAAATATTTAAGACTGCAGCAAGAGAATAACAGAAAACCAGCAGTTAATCAATCTTACAGCACTACAGTCTTTTCAGCTGGAGTAGGTCACTGACACAATTACAGTTCCTTGAGGTGCCCATGAACCAAATCAAATAAAATCACAGCAAAGACATTTTTCCTCAGAGTTATAAGCCCTTGCATAGTCAAACCACTTAAAAACTCTTCATCATGAAAGCATTTTACCCTAACATTTCATACAAACATCGCTGATATTTGTTTAAGAAAATCTTTCTCAGTTTTGCCATATTTATTTTCAAACTCACTTCCAAGCAGCCGTGTGGTTACATTTTATGTTTGTATGGAAATGCAAAGTATGGAACACGACTGTCATAACTCCCAAATTCTATTAAAAACACGTCCTCTAGGTCACATGGCAAAAGTATTTCTGCAGAAAATGCTCTTTATTGGGCCAGGAGACTTAGTGGAGTAAGTTAAGTTAAGAAATCTGCAGCCAGGCAACAAAGCTTTCTGAAACCAAATAGTGCCATGGAGCTCTACAGCTTACGGGTTTAGGAAACTACGAGAGGAAATCAGCTAATGAATTACTGCGGCAGCAAAGATCAGTTTTAAAGTAGAATGACAACTCTAAAATTAAAGGAAAAAGGCACACACAAAGCCCTTCTCTTTGGTCTCTGTACTTTTTTATTATCCCTCCTTTAAAAAAAAATCCAAACTTCATTTCCCTGTAAGATCTTGATATCTAAAATAAGGCTCCCGACAAGCATCGTCTCCCAGGACTCTGACTACTAGCAAAGGAATAAGGGGAATACAACAACAATTCAAAACAAATGGGATGTGTCAAATTTGCAGGTTGCTAGATTTTGTCTAGTAACCGCTCAAGCTTAGTTTTTTTTGAGCGGGAGCAAGGCTAATGATAGAACGCAGCAATTCTCCAGTCATTTAAATAAATAAATAAAATTAATCAGATGATAATTGCTTCTGAATTCAAAGCTACAGCAGGCACTCTGCCCCAGAACGTCAGAGTGTTGCACTGCTCCGGGCTCATTCATCACAGCAGATTGCAAAGGTGTTCCCGTCACTCATGGAGCGCTGTAAAGCAGCTATAGGCAACGAACACAAGCAATTTGTACCCTTCCAGGAGCATCACCTGTGCAACTGCGCTACAAACGCACATTTCAGGAAAAGAAAAACCAAAACAAAAAGCCGCAGCAGACTCCTGCAACATCGATTTCCTTTGCTTTTACCCCCCATTCTTTAATTTTCACTTGACCTCCTGCTGAAATTCTGCCGCTGTCCCATGCAGCCCCCGATGGCTGGAGAACAGCACATCGTTCCACCTCTATTTCTAGTGTCAACGTTGTAAGTACAACAGCCCCTTACATCTGAACTATGTTCCTACTACAGTTTGTAACAATGAGTACAATGCAGTGTCATGTGGCTAACACCTACACTCATTTCTAAAACACATATTAAACTCCTTTGAATTATGCAGCGTTTTAAGTGGTTTAAATACCAGCAAAAATGGAATTTCTTTTCTAAAGGTTTTTTTTTTAAGCTGTTTAGAAAACTCTCTCAGGGTTGAAAGTCCCAAGGAACACTAACTCAGTCTCTAACCCAGGCAAATACAACAACAAAATGAGCTGGAGTTGCCTCTACAGCTCACCCAGAATGACCTGAAGGGGTGCACAGGGGCCTGAAGGCAAGCTCTGCCAGCTTCCCTCGCTTTGCTAAATTTCAGCTATGGAGAGGAAGCCCTAGAGATTTATCTAGCAAGGTAGAGACCAACTGACAAAGTCTTCCTGACTTTAACCCCAAGCAACAAAATTAATTGAGTAGCTCTAAATTTGCCCCCTGTGGATGCTTTGTGTTTTATTTGCAGTTTATGAACCCAGGCAATGAGTAATTTCTAATTATCAAGGAATATGTCAGTAAGGCTGTATATACATTTATTTTTTCCTGAAAATTCATATATGTGTATGTCTCTTCAGAATCAAAGTGATGGTTGAGTTTGCAATGGCACAAATCAAGTCTCATTTTTACTGTCTATGATGAGTCATGCAAAAAAAGGAAGACTCATAATGACAAAATACACATTTGATTTTGAAATTACCCATCAGAGACTTGACGCAAGAAAAAAGTCTCCGGGGTCCTTCCTGCTAACTTCAATGAGACTACAACGAGGTTGCACCTTAGCAGTAACAAGAGTAAGCGCTTTTTAACACCATGATTTCTCCACAAGGATGCTTGGATTTTAAAAAAAAACCAAACAAATGAACAAATAAAAAAATACCAATTAAGCCAATCTCCTTCATAATTTATCTTACTTATTACAATGATGCTGATTGCTCTTAAAACTATTTTCTTAGCGGCTAACAGCCAGGGCTTCATTACACAGCACTTTATACACAGCAAGCCAAGAGGGTGACACCATGCTCAGCAAACTCATAGTCAAAGCTGTGAAGTGCTTGTTTTCCACACTACCCCTCTCACAGAGATGAACATCCACAGAACTACGGTATCACCTTCCCTCGGACTCCTGACTCCAATACCCATTGGCAGCAATGTCCAACATCAGTCAAGATGACTGTCCCATGGGTCATGTCCTTGCTGAGGCTGCTGCCCTGAAGCTGAGCACTAGTATTTCACTGCTTCCATGTATTCTCCCATCTTCCACTTCTACAGTAGGCCAAATCTACACGGATTCAAGATACAGTGGCAAGATTGGATTTCTAAAGTCCAGTGTGGTGGCAACAGTCAAAACACCAATCATGAGATGAGACGAGAGGAGACAATTCTTCTTTTTGTGAATTTGGGGAGGTGGGGGAAAAGGTAAAAAAGCTCAGCTCTTGATGAACTTAAGGAAGCAAGCCAATTAATACAAAACCTGTATATGCAGAGCAGAACCTCACTGAAAGGTATACAAGCTTCAAATGCTCAGAGAAGGAAGGGTGAGGATTGTAACAATAGTGCTTGAGAAAAGCAAGAATAAGGGACCTGAGGTTGGAGCAAGAGAGCAGAAGAAGCAACAATGAAGCAAGCTAGACAGAAACTAGCTGAGCTGAGATATTATGAACTTGCAGAAGTCCAGGGAGAAGACAACTGTGTATGACCAGATGGAGGATGTGCAAGGAGCTGCAATTCCAAGCTCTTGCAGGAACAGTACAGCAGAGGCAGTGGGCTAGTCCACACCTACTTTCAGACTCATTCCCCAAAAGGATGTGGAGGGTCTGCAGGATGGAGGCTGCCACCCCAACCCCAGAGTCCTGCCAGAAGGCTAGCATGATGTGAAAGACCAGAATGCCAGAAAAAAACTTGCCCATCATCCATAAAATTGCAAGTCAGCAATCACACGCTAAAATGGGGCCCAGAGGAAATCTCACGAAACCCAAAGGAAGCCCTGCAGGGGTCCATGGTTTTCATTGCAAAATTACAGTGCAGAAGGTAACCTGGCCCTGCCAGAGAGGCAATGCTCAGTTCCCTGCAGAGAAACCAAGAGACTCGAGCCCTGGTGCCGCTCACAGCGAGGACCAGCACCAGAGCTGAGTTACCGAGCACAGAAATCCTGCTTGGAGTCCTTCTCATGCCGCTGTGACACGCTTGGCCTCTTGTGCATGCACCAAGCAGCCAAGCTCCCGAGGCTGCGGGGAAAGCACCGACACCCTCTTCAGCCGCCCACACACCCAGGCAGTCGGTCAACATCCCACCACCGAGCTAGATCCCCTGCACTCCTTCAACTGACGGTGCCCCTTTGCAGCTGCCTCGCTGCCAGGGCATTCACCACCAGCTCATCCCTGCCAAAGAAACTGCCCCAAAAACGCTCCAGTAGCCCTAGTCACATGACAACACCAAAGCCCTCCCTCCCTAAAAGACGGCAATTCTTTTTTTGCCCCCCTGCTAAGTCCCAAAACCACTTATCACCACTGCGGGGAAATGTGTAATTTGCATGTTTTTACTGTATGATTTCTCTATTCTTGTACTATTCAGAAATATCCCCCCTCCTGGAAGAGCGAGGATAACTAACTCACTATTATGCTCGTTGACTTGAATTTGCTTCCTATTCATGGGAAAGATGAAGAGCATGTTGACTTGCCAGACTGTGGTTTCTCTCCTTTGAGAGATGGACTTCTATGTTAGGCAGTGAAAACATAATCACATTTATTCCAGCTTTAGGATTCATTTCATTGCAATAGTACACCTAGAGCTCGATTTTTTACATTGCGATGCATCATTTTCCCAAATCTTCGCTATATAATAAGTTCTGAAGCTAAGCCACGCTTCGCTTTCTGTCTCAGACCTCTTGCCTCTCCTTCTCCGCGAACCTTATTCACAGGGGGCAAGGCCTGACTTCACCAAATGAGGCCTGGCAAACACGGAGGCAGGAAACGCAGGGGAGAATGAGTCTCTCAGACTCATTTTCTTCTAGGTTTTACTGCTGAATGTTTATTTCAGATCTGGGAGGAAGCACAGTGGCTCCATTCCATTTCCTTGCCTGCATAACCCACTCAGTGCAGAGCTCAACAAATCCACTTTTCACTTTCACTGCACCAAGGAAATAAAAACATTTCTACAGTCACTACATGAACTTGGATTTTTATTTTTTTCTTACTGGCCCTCGCTTTCTGCGCTTATTTACGTTGTCATCATATTGAATCTCATGTTTAGAACTTTATGCTATCAGAAAGCAAAATTCCTTCATGCTTTAATTTCCTCTGTCCTCCCCCACAGACGCTGGGTTCTCTAACACCCACTTTGTTTGGGGAAGCACTTATTTCTGCGGCGCACGGGCAGGTGAGGCTCCCGGTGCAGACAACACAACTCCCTTTTGCAGCCATCCCATAGAACTCCTTCCAAAGGAAAAACACAAACTGCACCTCGATCTCCTGAAATAGTACAACTGATAAAGTCTGTCTGCTTTTCCACTTTCCCAAAGACTTTTTTTTGCTTTTCAGGAGAGAAGGGAGGAGTTTCCTTGGAATCTTCAGAGCGCTCCCAGCGATCTGGCTCGCCCCAGGCGCGGGGCTGCTACGCCTGCTTCACCGCTTTCCTCCTCCTGACAGTAGTACTTTTAAATGCCAAACAGGGAATATTAAAACACTGAACTTAAAGATCTTCTGATGAGTTTACTATTAAACTATAACAGATGGGACTGTCTTGAGCTCCAGGCATCAGGAACGAAGCCCAATTTTAGATACAAATTAGTTATTGAGAATATTTATAGATGATAAACTCCTTATGCACATGGGGCAGCCCTGTGAAATTGCAGCGCAAATTAATTGTTCGCCTTTCAACTGACAGAGATACACAGATACACGGTGTTGTTTGTTCAGGAGAACTTCCAGTCCAATCTAGTACTGGATGTAAGTTCATATCGCAACATAGCAGAGCACCTCGCTGCTATTCCTGAGCAGCACTGCTGCCTGGCAGTGGGATGGCAAATGGCAATAAGCTGAGGAGGGATGGATGGGGAAGCCATCACAGCGCCTCGACGGGTGTTTTCATCAATTAAACCGTAAAAAATATTTTGGTCTTAAAATAGTACTGGTATCCCTGATTATGACAACTTTGCATCTATCAGGTGCTCTGTTATCCAACAGTGAGTGAGAAATAGCACTGAACTGAATTTCAGAGTAACCGTGTGCTCTTCTTCCAAAGCCTGAGATGAACAATGCTACCTCTGGAAGAAAAAATGGGAAAAGTCACCTGAAGGAGGAAGGAGGACAAAAGGGAAAAAAACCCCAAACCCTAGAAAAAAGAAAGAAAGGCTGTGAAGGTCACAGCGAAACAAAACAGTT